>NC_143576.1:92778985-93078985 GCF_048544385.1 Mastigoproctus giganteus | reverse complement strand
CGCCAGGCTGGACAAGGATCAGAGTCCTCCCGGTAGCTGACCCACTTCCTTCTGCTAGTAGGACGTTTCCTTCCTTCTACTAGAAGGAAGGAAACGTTTTGCAACTTTTTTTGTTAAATTCTTTTAATTAATTTTCTTATTTTTAATTGCATTAAATTGATTTTTATTTACTTTTTAAAATATTTGTTACTTTAATGTAAGTAATGCACATGTACATGTAAGTATGAAATGTACATGTGCATTCAAAATAAATGCACATGTACATTTCATAACACTATTGTTTTTAAGGGGCTTAGAGGGGAACAGGTATCCTGTGTGTTATCAGACACTCAGCCTAAAGCACTGATGGATCCAATATCTCTCTATTACAGAAGATTTAGGAGAAGTCCGGTTGGCCTGCCTCCCTAAAATCCACTCGTGCAGAGTTGTTCTCTTCAAGATGCCTGGTCAGCGTGAAGAGGAAAAGACCAAACCCTCCAGCATATGACAGCACAACAAAGCAAATGGCCCTCAGTCCCCAGCAGCTTTCACTCTCCCTCTTACGGCAGCGAGAGGATCAGAGTGGAAGCAGAGGGTACTAAGAATCTCTGGGTACGACCAGGCTGCCATGCATGGAAACTGAACTTGGCCTGTTATAACGTAAGATCACTCATCGGTGAAGACAGGATATTAGAGCTGGAAAAGGAATTAGAAAATGTGAATTGGAATATCATTGGTTTGGCTGAAACAAGAAGAAATGAATCACTTATAAGTTTATCAAGTGGAAATCTGCTGTACACCAATAGAAACAGTGAAAGAAGTGAAGGTGGAAGTGTGTTTTTGGTCCATAAAGATTTTAAAAACAACATTTTGGAATTCAAAAGTACACCACCAAGGTTGTCAAGACTAATATTCAAGATTTCTAAGAGGTACAAGCTAAAGATTATAATGATTTATGCACCAACATTGAGCCATGATGATGAAGAGGTTGAAGAAATGTACATCCGAAATTGACAGTCTTCTAGATGAGCAGAAAACCCACTACACTATTATTATGGGGGACTTCAATGCTAAGGTTGGAAAAAGGCAAAACAGCGCAGAAAGAGGAACTATAGGAAATTTTGGAATTGGTGAAAGAAATAAAAGAGGTGAAAGACTTGTGCAATTTGCAGAATCTCAAGGACTGTCAGTAATGAACACTTTTTTCAAGAAAAGGGTGAACAGAAAGTGGACATGTAAAAGTCCAAATGGATTAACAACTAATGAAATCAACTTCACCCTCACTAACAGAAGATATATTATGAATGATGTTACCGTCCAGAATAAGGTAACTGTTGGAAGTGATCACAGAATGGTAAGATGTACACTTGATATAGATGTAGGAAAGGAAAAAACTGACTCGAGAAAATAATACAAAGGTCTTTGAGATAACAGAGGAGGAGAAAAAGCAGTATGTACTGGAACTTAAGAACAAGTTTGAGCTCTGCAGACTGCTCAGGACCAAGATATTTACATGGAATATTACAACTTTCTGAAAGTGATAAAGCCCAAGAAACCTATAGGGAAAAAGAAATCCAAAGAAGAAAAAATTAGTCAAGAAACACTTGTCATGATGAACCAAAGACGACAAATGAAGAGCAAGAAAAACACTGACAGGGAAAAAATTGAGTACTGAGTTATGCAAAGCCATTAGAAAGAGACTCAGAGAGGACATAAGAAGATTTAACACAAGAAAAGTAGAACAAGCATTAAGGGAAAACAAAGGATTTAAATCAGCAGCCATGAGCAGTAATACAGAAAGACAAATAATACTGAAACTGAAGAATAGCGATGGTGTACTTATAAACAGCAGAGAAGGCATAATTCAAATAGCAGAAGACTACTATAGAGAATTATACAAGGAGCGAGGGAATGATGCCAGCAGTGGGGAAGATGGATTGCAAAGTAGAAACACATACGACATACCTGATATTCTTCCTGATGAGGTAGAACATGCATTGAAAAAAATGAAGAATCAGAAAGCCCCGAGGGAAGATGAAGTTACTGTAGAGTTGTTAAAATTGGGAGGAAGAGACATAACACAAAAACTGGCAAGGCTCTTCACAAAGTGCATTAGAAAAGGTGTGACACCTAAGCAGTGGAATAATGCAATCATAGTTTTGCTGCATAAGAAAGGAGATAAATCAGAAATTGGAAATTATAGACCAATTAGCTTGTTATCCCATATCTACAAGTTGTTCACAAGGGTCATTACTAACAGATTAGAAAGAATACTTGATGAGAATCAACCGAAAGAGCAAGCTGGCTTTAGGACAGGATTCTCAACTATGGATCACCTTCACGTAATATCACAGCTAATGGAGAAAGCAAATGAATATAAAACACCATTATGCCTGGCATTTGTGGATTATGAAAAGGCATTTGACTCCATACAGCATAAGGCAATGTTTCGGGCACTGCATAGACAAGGCATAGATACCCCATATATTATGATTTTGAAGAAAATATGTGAGTGCTACCTCCTTTATTAGACTAGACAAAGACAGTAGGAAATTTAAAATCGAGAAAGGAGTTCGACAAGGAGACAATCTCCGAAGCTGTTTGCTGCAGCCCTTGAGGAAGCTGTCAGAAGATTAGACTGGTCGCAGAAAGGAGTCAATGTGAATGGAGAGTACCTAAACCATTTACGATTTGCAGATGACATTGTGGTCATAAGCCACGATCCCAAAGAATTAGAGGAAAATCTTAATCAGTTATGCACAGTTAGTAAGGATTTTGGACTTAAGATGAATATCGCTAAAACAAAAGTAATGATGAACAAGTATTAGAGGAAAATCTTAATCAGTTATGCACAGCTAGTAAGGATTTTGGACTAAAGATGAATATGGCTAAAACAAAAATAATGATGAACAAGTATGTCAAGAAAGGGAAATAATGATTGAAGGAGCAGTAATTGAAAAGGTGGAGTCATATACTTATCTGGGACAAGTCATTAGCTGTAATAATGATAAATGGCTGGAAGTCAAGAGAAGAATAAATTTTAGATGGATAGCATTCAGGAAATATAGTCACATACTGAAGAGCAACATCCCAGTTTGTCTGAAACGAAAAATAATGAACCAATGTATACTCCCCACCATGACTTACGTAAGTGAAACTTGGGCACTCACCAAAAGAATGGAAGAGAAGCTGAGAACTATACAGCGAAGAATGGAACGAATTATATTGGGAATCAGACTGTTAGATAAGAAGAGAAACACGTGGATTAGGCACCAAACTCAAGTAAAGGACATTCTTATCAAAACTAAAGAACTAAAATGGTCTTGGGCAGGACACACAGCTCGAAGACATGATGACAGATGGACTAAGAAAATAACAGAATGGTATCCAAGAGGAGCTAGAAGAAAACCTGGAAGCCAAAGTCGGAGATGGATAGATGAAATTCATGAGTTTTTGGGTAGTAAATGGATGGCCAGTGCTCAAAACAGAAGGAACTGGAAAGTTGCTGGAGAGGCCTTCATCAAGCAGTGGATTGAAAATGGCTGATGATGATGATTGTTTTTAAATAGAAATTTTTTTAGTGCTCAAATTAGCACATAAAGAAGTTACATAAGTGAGATGGGTGGCACACTATATTCACCATTCGATTAATATAAATAAATTTTCTGTTTACTCCGCGATGACCAAACGGTCAGAGGAGTTCACAAGATAGATAGAATACAAGAAAGAGCACTGTATTCAGCAGTCACGGGCTTGAACCCTGGTCACTCAAGGCACGTGTACTTATGCACCCGCACGCCTGACCACAGAGGACTATTTTGCCTTTTTCTTGTGCTATTTTTCCCAAATATAATACAATGATTTTTTTAAACTTACACACCTCTATCACCCAAACAGGTGCATCCATACATTTACCACCAGGACAGCTACTTCAATATTACTAACTTCGGTAAGTTTATCAGTGGTGGTATTTTGGTTTGTTGTATACATGAAAACAGTCCCTAAAACTACTGCAATAATGTTTCATCTACTTATATATACAATGTATTTTGACAAATATAAATGCCCAAACCAACTAATGAAGGTAAAATTGCAGGATCCTTATTCTCTGTCAAGCCAAAACTTTACTCTATAGAGAAAGAAAAGTCTCATTCATTACTCTTTAGTTGAAGCCTAAAATGTTTCTGTGAAATGATCAATTTGCATCATGAAGGATACTGATGATTCATTATCAACTTGTGATTGTAGACTTTGAATAAACAGAATTTCTTCTTTCCTTCAAGATCAATGTTTATATAGATATAGAACACAACTAAAAGCTTCTCTGCAATTGACAGAACTCCAAGCCTGTTGAAATGTAATAGAACAGTACCAGAACAAAAAATTCAAATAAAGTTTTTTTGTGGGAAATGTGACCACTTCTTGGGACTTTACCATGCCAAGTATGATTAAGATTAGTGAATTAGTGTGGGAGAAGTTAATGAACAATTGGCATACACTTGCTCACATGCACATACAATAATAAAAGTAATTCAGTTCTAGTGAAATTCTTTTTCTAAGCAAGAATGAACTCAGAAAAGGTGTACAAGTATAAAATTAGGTCAAATGACTATTTTCTATGGCACTGCGGATGGGGAATTGAAACGTAGTGCAACAGAAGAATGAGAAAATAATCAATATGTGAAAGTAATATGTAATAAAATGACCAGGTTGGTATAATTACATTTAAGGTCAACACAAAGAAATGCCAAATCTCTAGTTTTCATAACAGTTAAACACTACAATGAGGACATAGCCTTATTCAACTTCCTTAACTGTAACAATACCAAATTTAAATTCTATGAGATATAAGCAGGATATTTTGGAGCAAGGGTCACAATCCATAGTGCCGGTATTGAAGGTGACAGGAGGCATTATACTGACTGGCATTAGAGATGATTTCATTTAATCATTCCAACAATGCATTAAGGGCTTATGCCTCAAGCTGCAAAAGAGTTGGACTATGTACATCTTAGTGCACTTGCATCATTTATACACAGCCAATTATAGATTAGCAAATTTGCAATAGCGGCATCATTTAAGTTACATCTCATATTGTGAATACCTTCACAACGAGTTGCCATAACATTCCACTACTTCGAATAAGTAACGCTTCACCCAAAGGATACTGATGATTCATTATCAACTTGTGATTGTAGACTTTGAATAAACAGAATTTCTTCTTTCCTTCAAGATCAATGTTTATATAGATATAGAATACAACTAAAAGCTTCTCTGCAATTGACAGAACACAAGCCTGTGGATACAACCACCCAGACGGCACCGTTTCTTAGTGCATTTTCTTAGATGTATATCTTAGTGCACTTGCACTAAGATATACACAGTCTAACTCTTTTGCAGCTTGAGACATAAGCCCTTAATGCATTAGAGTCCTAACTTATATCATACACCATCAGGCATCTCTCATATTGTGGAGATATACTTCACAACTGTTTTGTCATCATTACATCACTTGGGTACCTACCCACCCACCCACTGAAGAAGGGCCAAATAGCCCTGAAACGGTGCCATCTGGGTGGTGGTATCCACTGAGAATAAGTAACAACAGTCTTCTCCTTCGGGCGAAGCATTACTTATTCGAAGTAGTGCAATGTCATGGCAACTCGTCCTGAAGGTATTCACAATATGAGATGTAACTTAAACAATGCCGCTATTGCAAATTTGCTAATCTATAATTGGCTGTGTATAAATGATGCAAGTGCACTAAGATATATATAGTCATTCCAACAAGTAATTGCCATGAATGTTGAAGTCTGAAAAGTGGATTCCTATTCCACTTTAATTTCACAGCAAAATCCATGAAATGCATTTTGCCCTCTTCTCTCACTTCATTTGAGTGCACCTATTTCTGCACGCTGGTAATAGTTTCATGTACATGCACACACACACAGCAATCTTCTTCCCATATTCAAAAATTCACTAAGTGGCAAAGACCTTCAGAACAAAGTGAATGTAAACCTTTCAACCAAAACTCAATATTAGGTCAGGTGACATATCATCTCTGAAAGGTTGCTAATCCCTTTTCTACCTTTATAGATGCCAACTTTTGACTTTTTAAAGGATGAAAATCAGATAACTGTAAGATAACATGATAAGAATAAGATAACATGGAAAGAAAAAAAAAGGCCCAAAACAGAGAGAGAAAAAAAAAGCATTTTAGTGTTCACACCACTAGAAATTAAATTTCACTGACAACAGGCACCTTTTACATTAAAATACAGCCACAGGATTTTTTAGTATGTGACATCGTCATACAAATTGGCACTAATGATATTAAGTGTAGGAGATCTGCATATTTACTTAACAAATTTACTTAACAAGTACAGGTCAGTGTTGAAAAAAAGTTACAAGTTACGGTTAAATTGAAAAGTGTCTGCAATCCTACAAAGATACAATAAGGAGGGTGTATACAATGAGAGCCTTATCAATCAATTTGGCCCTGAAGATATTGCGCAAGGCTCATGGGGTAGAATTTTTTTTCAGCGTAGATTGTGTTAACAGGAGAGATTGCTTCTACAGGGATGGGATACACTTAAATAGAAACGGTGCAAAAATATTTGCTGAAGCTATTGAGGCAATGTTAGGTGGGTTGGAAAATTTATTCATGCATTAAGAATTTACAGAAAAAGGCACCACTAGGTGGCAGTGATCACAGTGTAATAATGTGGGATTTACTTAAAGATGTAACTACCATCAGGGATAAAGGGAAGGGTTTTTGCTTTCGTAAAAGTGACTACAGTGGTCTCAGATTTTTTAAGTTCTATACAGTGGGACCAACTGATGATGTTACCAACAGCAAATTCTAAATGGGAAGCATTCAAGGAGGTAATCTTGGAAGCTACTAGGTTTTTTGTTTCAACTAAGAAATACTGTTCTAGTTTTGGGCCCAAATGGATGTCAGATGAACTAATGAGACTCATTGCAGAGAAAAAAAAATCCATGGGATGCATATAAATTATCACGCGACACAGAAGCCTATGGTATATATAAACTAGTTTGTAATCAATTCACAAAGGAGGTTAGGCAAGTGAAGGCAGATTATGAGACATCTTTGGCAATGGCTACAAAGAAAAACAGCAAAGACTTCTTTACTTATATAAACTCTAAAAGGAAGGAGATGAATCAGACTGGTCCACTCGATATCACTGGTTTAACTGTAGATTATCATTCTCAGACAGCTGCCAAACTAAATGAGTATTTAGTTTGGCATTATAAGAATTCAGTTATAGCTCAGACGCAGCATGGTTTTGTTAAGGGCAGGTCTTGCCTGACCAATTTGATTGGATACTATGATGCACTCACAAAAGAACTGGATGCAGGGAATAACTTTGATATTATATATTTGGATCTTAGAAAGGCTTTTGATACTGTTGCACATGGAAGACTGCTGCACAAATTGGAGCAGTGTGGCATTGGAGGCAAATTGCTGCTATGGATAAGGGGATGGTTGAGTGGCAGAAGACAGAGAGTGGTAATCAATGGACACTGCTCAATGTGGACTAATGTTATTAGTGGAGTTCCTCAGGGTTCAGTGTTGGGTCCGTTGTTGTTTTTGGTGTTTATGAATGATATTGATGATGGGATATCAAGTTTAATGTCCAAGTTTGCAGATGATACAAAGGTTGGCAGGGTTGTTAAGGACACTACTGACGCTATGCTGCTGCAACAGGATCTGGAAAGGTTGAACAGATGGGCTGAGAGGTGGCAAATGAAGTTTAACATTGACAAATGTAAAGTACTACATATGGGAAACAGTAACCCCAGAGCAACATATCAGCTCTGCGGTACTACACTGACAGTGGTGGAGAATGAAAAGGACCTGGGGGTAATTGTGCAGGCAGATATGAAGTTCTCTGAGCAGTGCAGACGAGCTGCAAGAGTAGCTCATGGTGTATTGTCGATGATATACAGGAATTTTTCTAGCAGGGATAAGGAGGTGATTATTCCCTTGTATAAGGCAATGGTTAGGCCACATCTTGAGTACTGTATACAGGTCTGGAGGCCTCATTTCAAGAAGGATGTAGAGCTGCTGGAACGGGTACAGAGAAGGGCAACAAGATTAGTGAATGGAACAAAGGGTTGCTCTTACGAAGAAAGGCTTAAGTTTTGCAAATTACAAAGTCTGGAGACTAGGCACCGGCGAGGTGATCTGATAGAGGTGTATAAGGCTTTGAATGGTTTGAGCATGCTCAATGCCAATGGGATTCTTCATCTTGCTCAAAATAATCACCTCAGAGGGCATAAATTCAAATTGAGGAAGGACTGATGTCGGATAGACGTGCGGAAATTTGCCTTTGGCCAGCGGGTGGTTGGCTGGTGGAACCGACTTCCGTCACTTGTTGTTGAAGTTGATAGCCTAAACAAATTTAAGGCTCAACTGGACAGGTATTTCGAATGAACGGAGGGGTGAAATGGGAGTGGTGTGTTTTTTTTTTTTTTTTTTGGCTGATGCTGAATAAGCTTGCTTTCTTGCATCATATGCCTCTACTAATGCTAATGCTAATTTTGCATCTACATTCACACATGACAAGTTATTCAAGGAGGAGAGGGCCAGATGTTTATCAAACTCCAACAGGGAGTTAAATGATTTTGTAATAACTGAGAGCAAAGTGGAGGATAAATTGTTGAAGTTAAACATAAGAAAGCACATGGAGTGGATGGGATCGACCCAGTTATATTAAAGGAGGTAGTAAAGGAAGTAAGCAAACCCTTTGTCATAATTATGAGAGCATCCTTGGACTCAGGGGAAGTCCTCATAGACTGGAGATGTGCAAATGTATCTCCAATTCACAAAGGGGGAAGGATCAAAGGATGACATGAGTAATTACAGACCTATTAGTTTGACTTCTGTTCCAGGGAAAATAATGGAGTCACTGGTTAAAGCAGCATTGCAGGATTATCTAGACTAGACAGAAATAATAATTCAGACACAGTATGGGTTTGTTAAGTGGAAGTCTTGTCTGACCAATCTGATTTGATACTATGACGTGGTCACAAAGGAACTGGATGCGAAAAACAATTTTGATATCACATACTTGGATTTCAGGAAAGCTTTTGATACTGTTGCACATGGAAGACTACTGTACAAATTGGAGTAGTATGGCATTAAGGACAAGTTGCTACAATGTATAAAAGGATGGTTGAGTGGGAGAAGACAGAGTGGTAATCAATGGATTCTGCTCTTCGTGGACTAATGTTATTAATGGTTTCCCCCAAGGTTTGGCATTAGGCCCACTGTTCTTTTGTATATTTATCATTGATACTGATGAAGGTATATCAAGCTTAATGACAAAGTTTGCAGATGATACAAAGGTTGGGAGGGTTGTGAATAACAGTAATCCCTTGTATAAGGCAATGGTTAGGTCACACCTTGAGTAGTGTATACAGGTGTGGAGGCCTCATTTTAGGAAGGATGTAGAGCTGCTGGAATGAGCACAAAGAGGGGCAAGAAGATTATTGAATGGAACAAAGGGTTGCTGTTACGAAGAAAGGCTTAAATTCTGCAAATTACATGTGTGGAGACTAGGCACCTACGAGATCTGATTGAGGTATATAAGGCCTTGAATGGTTTGAGCAAGTTCAATGCTGATTGGATTCTTCCCCTTGCCGAGATTAATTGCCCGAGGGGACATAAATTCATATTGAGGAAAGACAGTTGTAGAATAGAAGTGTGGAAATTTGCCTTTAGCCAGCAAGTAGTTGATTGCTGGAACAAACTTCCATCTGTCATTGTGGATGTTGATTGGTTAAATAAATTCAAGGCAAACATTTGGATCAAATGGAAAGGTTTTTTTTTTTTTTTTTTTTTTTTTGGCTAATGCAGTATAAGCTTGTTTTCTTGCATCATATGCCTCTACTAATGAGATGGTTGGTGTTTTGTCTTGTTATTACTCTATTCAAATGCAAGTTAGAGTAGCTGTCATGACATTATCTTTGTAGAAGATGAATATTTAATATATTAGTTTGTATAGACCAAGTTACTTTGTTAATCTTTATTGTTTTCTGAAGGTATTTTCGTGTCGGGCAGCACCTGGGATTTCTCCCATCTCCGATATTGTTTTCTTGCATCATATGCCTCTACTAATGAGATGGGTGGTGTTTTGTATTGAGAGATGGTATCATCCCAGGGCATCCTATGTGTTGCTCATAGGAAGTGAAAAACCTGTGAAATAAAGTGCTTTTTTTGTGTAGCTGACTGAATAATTATAGCCAACTATTCGTGGGTGTTTGTCATTGTGATACTTGCTCACGAAAATAAGAAATTTTGCGCATTTTTTGAAAAAAATTCATATATGAATATTTTTATTTGTGAGTATTTTTATTTAAAAGAAAACGATCAAGAAAAACTACATTATTGCAAAAAATATAGAGAAAAACGTATGGCGAGACAGAGAGTTGGTCAAATAAAGTGAAAAAATGGACCCTTCTTTGTAAAGCAGAAGCACTGACAGCTACATAGAGTAATAAATCAGTGCAAACCTAATTTATTTCCCCAAAGGAGCTGGATCTACTGACGTTGGTTTAGGGTTGAGAATCTCCCTAAACCTATCAACATCTAATTGGGATAGCCATATATTAGGATAGTCTGGGAATAAGTATTATGAGGTTTTTTGCATTGGTAAGAATGTATGGATATCATTTTTTTTTTGCAACCATGTAATTCATCCAGTTAATATCAGGTTCTGTAACATGAAAAAATACATACCTTTTGGAGATTTTTTGTCTTCAGAAGCTTGAGATGCCATATAAATTGCTGCAGCAGCCACTGATATTGGGCTTCTTCTGCAAAAGAAGATTAGTACAATCTAATGCCACTTTTACTATTCTATGAGTATGATAGAAAATGCATCCTACAAATATCATTATATGTGGTATCCAAAAATAAAACTCTATTCTAAAAACAAACAGTGCTAGAACTAAGCAACCATTAGTGTGAAGGAAAGCTCTCAAAAGATTTCTGTTTCCGGCTCTTAGATTTTGAGTTGTGCATAAACTTCACAGTCTAATTAAAAAGCACAACATTGCTATATTCTCAAGTTAGCAACATTAACTTTTAATAATATTTGTGTCAATAAATTGTTTGCCTCAAGAAACATTCAATACAAAGTTTTATGTTAAAAAGTATAATTGTTGATATGGAAAATATAATTGTTGATATTAAAAAGGATAACTGTTGGTGTAAGGACTCATATCATCTGACTACCACTTATTATTATTACGGTAGTAATAGTATCAGTAGCAAAATAATTCAAGGACACAAGCTTATAATACAGCAGAGCAGTCATTAAAACAAGAAAACTAAAATTTATATATAACTGTAAAAATAATGTTTAATAGTAAAAATAAAGAAAGACAACTGCATAAGCAATATCCAACATCACATTGCACATATGAAAGGCAATACGACAAAAAAAAAAAAAAAAAAAAGCTGGAAATGGAAAATGAGCAAAGAAACAAATAAATAATGAAGACAGAAGTAGAAATGGAAGGAGAGTGGAAGGAATATGTATCTAAAAATTTTGTAAAATATTAAGTAAGGGGCAAATACAGCCAAAGTCATAAGCCAATAAATAATAAATTTAGGTCGGCACCACTTGACCACACAGAGGCCGAAAAAGTGTGAGATATCATTAATAGTATATGATAAACCAACTGCAAAATAGGACAAACAAACAAGGAACAGGAAATAGACAACCGCTGCGTCCAATCACGTCAGAAAGCTCTGGATACAACAGACATAAATGTTACTGGATTTTGAACGTAATGCAAATTACTGCAATGGAGTGAGACAGACATTCACCGAAATGTCAACTGAAGCAATAAAATAACATCAAGGAGGTCCTAATGCAGTAACTGTAAAAACACAAAAGCTTAGGCACTCACGACTAAAAACCAGACTGCCACCAAAAAGAAAGAAATGAAGTTGATAACAGAAAATAATCTTTAATCCGTTTATTTTCTGTTATCAATTTCGTTTCTTACTTTTTGGCAGCAGTCTGGTTTTCAGTGGTGAATGCTTAAGCTTTTGTGTTTTTTACAGTTACTGCATTACAGCCGCCTTGATGTGATTTGCTTCGGCAGGCTGGCATTTCAGTGAACGTCTGCCTCTGTCCATTGCAGTAATTTGCATTACATTTGAAATGCAGTAATGCTCGTGGCTGTTGTAACCAGAGCCCCTCTGATGTGATTGGATGCAATGGTCATCTATTTCCTGTTCCTTGCTTTGTTTGTCCTATTTTGCGGTTGGTTTATAGCAGTGCTTTTTTTGTAAAAAAAATAGGTGCCGGTACTCATTCTTTGCTATCAGGAAAAATTGAAAATTAAAAGGATATGAAAAGTACTCTAAACATTTTTTTTTCTCCTGATATTGTTACTTTAGCAGAATTTTTTTAGAATAAGAACAACAAATTAAGTATATTAACCCAGTTTATTAAGCAGAATTTTATTTTTTAAGTATATCAAAAAATAAGTAAAATAAGTACAAATAATTTCATAATAAAGTTATAGAATATTCCAAAATTTTATTAAGTTCTCATCCAGCACCCTATGCCAGTGGCCAGCAACCTTTTTTGAGTGAAGAGCCAATTTTGATCTAATTAAAAAAAAAAAAAAAAAAAAAAAAAAAAAAAAAAAAGAATCCGAAGAGCCGCACCTCAGCTCAAACTGGGAGGAGGAGGGGAGGGGGAAGGCAAGAGTTTTTTAAGAAATGGAATAGAGTGAGAAGGTGTTTATTAAAAAAATATATATATTTTGAAATATTTATTAATACTGAAAAAAACGTAACAAACATCCAATCAGGTGCAAATTAATGTGACTTTTGCTGATGAACTTTGAGTCTCTCAACATCGTGCGAGTATGTGGTAATTAAACATGCTAGGCTTTAAACATCCTCGCATTGTTCAGACGACAGTTTCTTGATTTATTTTTAATATAATTCATGTTCAAAAATATTTGCTTGCAGAAATACGTTGAACCAATAACTGAGAGAAGTCCAAACGCAAATATTTTCAAATTTATATATGGGTCCGGTAAGCTACTCCATGCATCAAATACAATTTGGTCTGCATTTTAAATTCATCTATCGCCATCTATTTGTGTAGAATTGCAAGGGCAGCATTTTGCCTCTCCAAATCCTCGATTTCAGTTTTAAGGCATTTTAGTCTTGCACTCTACATGTCCTTGATTTTTAAGCCCTCTTAACTCCATTTCAAATTGTGCTTCATGTAAGCTGTAAAGTTAAAGAACCGCAGTTATGTGTTAAAAGAGCTGCACGTGGCTTGCGAGCCACAGATTGCTGACCTCTGTCCTATGCCGACTTCTTTTCTTCCTCTTGCTGAATGGCGTTTCTGAAGCAGCCATGAATCGACATATTTTGCTGGATCGAAGCGGGTCAGCGGTGGGCCTAAAATTTTAAGAACCAGTATTGAAGAAACTGTTTTTGTCATCAACGAAGAGCTGGTTGGGCTGGCGATGAGATTCATTTATGAAAGTCCTCGTTCACATTCACTCGATGAAATTGTTATCATACTCAGAGCGTTCATCAAATGCTTCAATTCTTCCGAAACCATCTTTTCAATTACATATTCCCGAAACCCAAGAATTGCATCTCTTTCATTAAACTGTAACCTAATTGACAATTTTCTGACTTAACTTTCACCAAATGCCAACAATTCATGTTTAGAAAGATTAATACCTTCGTTGTCCTCATTTTCCGTCTCTCATCATCAGTATTGTCACGTACTGTGACCATGTAAACAGAGAAAATTTACAGAAAAATGGGGATAACACACATTCGTGAAACAACAGATGATTATTTGTCGGGGTAAACGAAAATCACTTTTTTAATTCTCGAACAGGGCACTTACAGTTGATTCACAAAGGTGTCCAACCTATGGCCCGCGAGGAAAGTGAACTAAAACAGCATTTTAAATTTTGTTAATTATCAAAAAATTCTCATTAAATGTTTTGTTCAGTAAATGTAATTGTGTATTGTACTTAATAAAAGTTGAGTATTTTCAATTTTACTTTTACATGCAACAAGATATGGAAAACATAACACACTAAAGAAATCTAACTTTGAATATGGCTCCTGTATGGGAAAAGATTGGACACCACTGCAGCAGAAGGTGGGCCAGAGCCCATTGGGAATACACCTTGATTTGCTCACTCTTGACTAGCACGACTCCTCCATATGTGGGACAGGTTTTACCAGGTACCACTAAGTTGTAGAATGCTTTAGCTCTCTTAATTTGTGCAGCAGCATTAATTGCCTAAATTGCTTAAAGGCCAGAAATGCAAACAGTGCATACCGAGTTAATTCTCTCCTAATCCGTTTGTTATATGAAACTTTTCTTCACTCAACGGAAACTATTTTAAATGTTACTTCCAAGGAGAATTCAAAATAATTCGCTATAAAAGGACATAGTTAAACAGAAGCCTGACTGAGTAATTTAGAATTATAAAAATGGTTATACAGTTTTATATAGAAACAATCTTAACAACAGACAGTAAAAAATGCAAATTTAGTTAAATAATTTTAAGCTTATTTGAATAGTAGATAAACGTGAAAAAAATTTACGGAATATTAAATTTCGAAGTGCACTTCGAAATTTAATGTCACACGTCACTGTTAATAAAGGTGCCAGTACGCCGTACCGTTCCAAAAAAAGCACTGATTTATAGTATCATATTAGTGATATTTCACACTTTTTTGGCCTGTGTGGTCAAGGTGGCACCGGTCTAAATTTATTATTTATTGGCTGTATTTGTCTCTTGTTTGTTTGGTTTTTAGGAGCATTAGCAACTAAGGCCATATTGCTCCAGGATATGTGGTGGTCATTCCCTGACCTTTCCGCATCCTCGTATTTGGTAGTGCTCGAACCCCGGTCTAATCAAGAAGCATGTGCTACGCACTGCTGCTCCTTCCCACCTGGCTACAGAGGCACCTATTTGTCCCTTACTTAATATTTTTCAAAATTTTTAGATACATATTCCTTCCACTCTCCTTCCATTTCTACTTCATTATTTATTTGTTTCTTTGCTCATTTCCTGCTTTCCCCCCACCCCCCATAGTCTCTCTCTACACACACACACACACATTTGAAATAATTTGAATACTACAGTACTTGAGAAAATATTTTAATTTGGTCCATTTCCATGTGGCATTAATGCTATTGCTATTGTATACAATTAATCATTATACACACACTAAATCTGATATTAAATATAATTTTTAGATTAATGTATATTATGGGAATTGTGAGATTACATGAACAGTCTGGTTGCATTACAGAGTCTAGGAAATAAGTGAACTCATATTGTGGGGGGAAACAAAACAACGTCTCAGGGATTGTCTAGGGGAGCATTTAAATGCTATAAGAACCACCGATTATAAGTCAGCTGTTTGTTTGTTTGTTATTTGGTTTTTAGGGGCATTAGCAACTAAGGCCATATTGCTCCGGGATATGCAGTGGTCATTCCCTGACCTTTCCGCATTCTCCGTATTTGGTGGTGACGGGCTCGAACCCCGGGCTAATCAAGAAGAGTGTGATACGCACTGCTGCTCCTTCCCACCTGGCTACGGAGGCGCATAAGTCAGCTGTGGCTGAACATTTTTGCGAGAAGCAGCATGAAATCTCCCCAGAGGACGCGGTCATTGTGGACCATGCGAATCGGTACTGGGAGCGTAAGTGGCTAGAGGGTTTACGGATTGGCTCATCCAGTAAGAATACCATGAATAGGGACAGAGGTATATGCATACATCCTATTTTTGAAGCAGTTGTCCACAGTACGGATGAACGATTTTCTTTGCCATGTACCAGAGCCATGTCCGCTTCAGGTTCCGCCCATGCGCAGAGGGAATCACGTGGAGGAATACCACGTATGGAGGTACCGTGAGCCTGTTATATGAGGAGATGTTGCAGGAAGTCTTATTACTGTTGAGGAAGGGAGCTGATGCTCTCGAAAGCTTCAGGTTTTTTAGCGCTTTTAATCTTTATATTTTAGCATATTTTATAGCGAATATTTTATTATAGTTTTAGCATTCTGCAATATACAGCCATCAGTTTATTGTAAATTATATAAATTGTTTTTTGATATTTATTTGTAAAAACTTTAATTACAGTAAAATTCATCTAATGGTTGGTGTATGAGTTCACTTATTTCCTAGACATGAATTTTCCCGACCTCAGAGGCCTCTTTCAGAATATTGCATTACAGAGATTAAGTCAATGTGGTGTTGAAAGCGTGATGTGGTGTCTCCACATCATGCTTTACTGCAACAACTATGTGGATTTGAGGACAACTGGAAGGTAAGAGATGTATCCTAAAAAAAGCAATTTGAGTATTTTTTTTACTAACCAGTCACAGTTTTAAGTATTTTAATACTTTTATCAAAAAGGTTTGTTTGTAGTATGAGAACTCATTTGCAGCTAGCCAGAAGACACCCGTTTCCTTACTGGCAGAGATGATAAACTCTGTGTACCAGATGATGCAATGTGTCATTCCCTGCTCAGAGACTAAATGGTGTGAGCTCCCTAATAACTCTGAAATGACTTGAGTTATAATTTAGCATGTAAAGATTTAATTCTATTTTATTTATAAAGTTATATTTTAAAATTACTTTTCATTTGTGCATCACTTTAATATCTTATTATTTAATGATCTGAAATGTATTTTTGAATTTATACCTTAAGAGTTATATGCACATGGGCTTCTTGCCCAGATTTCTCACTAAGTAAAGTCACCTCAAATGATACCAGAACCAGAAGTTACAAATTCAAATTATGGAGGCAGAGTTACAGAATGGAAAGAAAAAAAGCTTTCTTTTAGCTAGCAATTTTTTAATTACAGGAATAAGTTACTTCCATCAGCAGATGAGACTGACAACTTGCAAAAAATGTCAGCTGGCCAAATCAGAATGTACGTGAGAAGGAAAACACATATGAAGGGGGGTGTGTGTGTGTGTGTGTGTGTGTGTGTGTGTGTGTGTGTGTGTGCGCGCGCGCGTAGCTAAAAGGCAGTACAAGTAGCAAAAAATGACACACTTGAAACTAAGCCCTGGTGGCACTTCACCTGATTAAAAGATTGGGAAAGATGGGATCTCACGCTTAATATTTGGTCAGTTAGAAAAAAGTTTTAATAAAAAGGATGACGTGATCACTTACACTCAGTGGTGAGCTCTGAATATTTTAACAATGAGCTCGCACTTTTGCTGATGATTTTTGAAATATCCTTTGGGGGGGGACCTACTGAGTAAATCTGATCGGTCACGGAAGTGACGTCACCCACGGCATGTGTCAGAGGCACTTCCCACGCTGAGATCACTAGTCTGTGTGGAACACTCACTAGTAGTATGATTAGATTAGAGCGCGTGACGCATTTTTCGTGACCAGTACGATATCTCGAGTTCTAACTTTTTGGAATTTTTGAATAGTATGACGTCACATCTGCAAAGGATGTTTCACATAAAACCATCTACTGAGTGTGCTCAGCAGACGCAAGACTTTTTCTTTTTTTTTTTTTTTTACAACTAGGAAAATATAATGGATACATTTTTTTTTTCATGAAAAAATTTTAATATTGAGGATAAAAAATAACAAAAATATTTCCCATATTACAAATAACGAATTATCACAAAACGTTCTAGAATATAAAAACAGATATTATATAATAAACAAACTGTTCCAGAAAAGGTACAGAAAAATCACAGATTACATGAAAAAAATATTGCACAAATATTCAAGAAAATTTTATTCTAAAATTTTTCCATATGCAATTTACTGCTTTATTAATATTTATTTTTGATCTTCTTTGCCCAATAGCTGATCTATTATCACGGAGGAATGATTTGACGTAACGATCCGAATCAAATTGAACCAATGATTTTCCATTTAGATGTATGATCATCATAAGCTGCAACGTGTTTAACTGTCAACATTATTCATTCATTCATTCATTCACACGATATTATTCATTACCCTGAAAGCTCGCTCAGCCTCAGCACTGCTAATCGCAATGGTTTCAAAAATATTTCTGGCTTTCTTTTCTTAATTGTAAAGGGAATTTCACTCAATTTTAAAGATAAACCGGCTTCGACAAAATCTCTAAAATCATTAATTTTTATTTCATATTTTATCAGAAAACAGATTTCTTATTTGGTTTTTCACAGTCTTGCCACCGAGACAAAAGTTCTTTCAAATTCCACGATTTCCAGTAGAATATGTTTAAAATTTCATTGAACGGTATCATTATTTTCTTTATTTAATTTAAAATTACCCTGTTGTATTAATAACTTTTCCTTTAAGGATAAAACGATGCATTTAATAACTTGTCACAAGGTAATTTTACTGTTCTTACTTTCGATTTTGATTCCTTCAAATTCTTTACACTTCAACATGCTCTCAATTTTAGCTTTAGAATTTCCTTCAGAATTTTTCAAATTAGCGATAGCATTGATAGTTCCAATAATTAATTTATCTGCTTTTACCATAGTGATTCTGTAAAGATTCTGAAATGTAATAGAGCTCCTGCAGGATGTCAATCATTAGTGCTTTTTTTGAAATTCCAGATTTAAAAGTTGATTTAGCAATCCCGAATATTTAACTTCTGATTCAAAATGTTTGCACAAAGCGGGATAATTCCCTTAACCCGCAATTACCATCCACAAGCTACTCTTCGTAGCTCGAACACACGACCGATCTTTGTCGTTTCCACATCAAGTTCTTTAGCAATCATCTTTAATTTGCGCTGGATTTTGGAGATTGGTGATATAATGGATATATATTTTTTTTAATTATTGCCCTTATGCCATTATATTTTAGACCATTTTCTACATAGTGAAAGCTTCGGCAAAATTTCAAAATTTCAACATTTCATTTTCGTAAAGTTTATATAATATCTTAGTTGCCTCAATCCCCCCCCCCCTATGTTGCTACAGTCATTACTTCTTTGAATACTGTGCAAAATAACAGAATCACTCAGATATCCAGCTACTGTGACCATGTAAACATACACGGAGAAATTTACTGAAACGTGTGGATCACTCACTTCTCCGAAAAACATACGCCCATTTGTCAGAGTAAAGGGTTGACCAGAGGCTATAATCCGTGTTGAGAATCTTCTTAATCCTCTGACTGGCTATGGAAAGCAGACTGACGAGCGCGACTTCTCAGAATGTGGCTGCATAAGTTTTACAAACAATGCTAACATTGTGGAATGGTAATCCTTTCACCCTTAATTCGCACTTTCTAATTACTTAAGGGCCAGAGCATACAATGCATACAAAGTCGTCCCTTTGTACAAAGTTGAACGGTATCCGGTATTTTAAGTGTTTTAAAGTATTTTAAACGTTTTATAATGCTTTTATCACTCATTTTATTTGTATTATATATTTTATTGTAAATGGTTTTAATTGTAAATATCTATGTTATGTACATTTATTTTGCAGTATTAAAGGTAAATTATTATTTTAATACAACACGGTTGGTGTATCAATATAATTGCTTGTGAATATGAATTCTCCTAACCTCATAGGCCCATTTGAAGATATTGTCTCTCCTAATCTGTCTGTTACATGGAAATTATTTTCGTTCTACAGAAACTACTGTATTTTAAATGTAATTACCAAGGGGAATTTTAAAAAAAATTCGGTATAAAGAAGTTGGTTAAACAGAGATCCGACTGTAATTAAATCAAAAATGAAGCAATTTTAAAATACATAACCGATCAATTGCGCCATTAGAATGGGCCTTCTCGTCCCA
The DNA here is from genome assembly GCF_048544385.1 of Mastigoproctus giganteus. Classification (NCBI taxonomy): domain Eukaryota; kingdom Metazoa; phylum Arthropoda; class Arachnida; order Uropygi; family Thelyphonidae; genus Mastigoproctus; species Mastigoproctus giganteus. Next base: position 93,059,186 of record NC_143576.1, on the reverse strand, counting down.
CCATAGTATCGGCTCTGGATACTCAATAATTGCATCCAGGATTTCATTTGTAAAATAAATGATCATCTCAACAATGGGCTCGCAAATTTTTTTTTTTTTTTTTTGGTAGTTGTTGGCGCATCGGCTTCTGTGGCCATAATGCACCTCCCAAGGTTTTTGCAGTACTTTGATCCAAGGCGTGAATCGAACCCGCGACCTTTGGGTTGCCAGGCAGGCACTTTACCCACCCAGCTAGGCCGGCCAGCTGCTCGCAAATTAAAAAAAATATAATAAAATAATAATAACAATGGGCTCGCGCGAGCCCACTATAGCTCGCCACTGCTTACACTGAACTTAGAGGTCAGAATACCAAATCAACATTAAAAAAATATATCATATCAAATGGTCTGACTTTATAAGGTTTTCTAGTGTGCTTCTATTTTTTTAGAAGCATCAGAGTTTCAGAAAGTAGATAATTTATAACAGCTGTACATTTGACCATTCTTTCAAAGGCTTTGCATAAGCAACTAGTCAGTGCTTCACGGTAATAATAACCTTAATGTGATTATAAACAAATGACAATTAACTTTTCAAAGCATAAAAATAGATCTTACCCTGGAACAATATCTAGTTCCACAGCTTTCCGAGCAATATAAGTGGCTGCTCGTTGAACAGATGATGGAAGTCCCAGATTGGAACAGAAGCGAGACTAAAAGAAATTATAAAAAGGTATAAACATATCACACAACATTACTAAAATTGTTTAAATGAATGACATGATTCAAAAATTGGCTAGAATAAAATGCTATCTTAACTCCAACTAAGTTCCATCATTTGATAGAAGTGAAACATGAGTTACATTGAAAATCAATATGTAAGAGCATTGAGTGTACACGTGCATACTCATTTTTGCTTTTATGACCGAAAAAAATGAACCATCCGGAACAGAGGTTCTTTATCTTTTAGACACCACATAATTCCATTACTGCAAACCAAGATAACTCTGCATCCCACCAGATCTTTTCAATAGTATTCAGATTAATACAATTCATAATAATTACTTTGTTTTACATTAAATTATTTTACAAAATGTATAAAGACAAGCTGAAAAATAATGCCTCTTAGTAACCAGAGTATGTAGCACAGCAAGATCCAACTAGGTTCTTCTTAGGGTTAACAGTTTATAGTTAGTATATGTGCAGTGTCATATTCTGCACAGATATTGTTCATTTACAATTATGCTCTTATAAATAGAAGCATCTTTGAACATGCAGTTCAAACAGCCTGCAGCTATTGAGTTTCTAACCAAGAAAATGTAGTCCTTTTTTTTAAAACCACACTCCATTCAATACAATGAGAAACTGAACAAGCAAAAAAAAAAAATAATAATAATAGTACAATGGATAATTTAATAGCAGCTGTGCTGCTGGAATTCAAAATTATTCCACATCTTTCCTATGGCTAAATTTGGTCCCAAGTGACTTTTTTTCTGCTTCCAAAGCTTAAAGAACATCTTTTTATGAAATAACTGATATGATTCCCAATGAAGAAATTAAAGCAACTGTGAAGGTTCAGCTCTCAACCCAAAGAATTTTACTTCAACTGCATTTAAAATCTTCTGTGCTGAACAAAATGTGCCAAGTTAGGTGAGGTAACTTAATAAGTTTCCGTTAACCTTTCCATCAATGAGTTTGCCAAATGTGTGTGTGGGTTCGTGGCAGTGAGATTTCCACTATAACCTCTGTGGAGTAAAATATTTTTGAGAATTAAAAAAAAAAAAAAAAATGAAAACTTTGTGCCTAAATGCTTTCAAATATTAATTTGTTCTTATTTTGACTTGACTACCCAAAATTAAAGTGAAATTGTCAAAAACCACATCATAAATTAAAAAAAAAAAAAAAAAAAAAACATTAAAAAATTTGTAAAAAACTAATTACTTTTTCTTCAAATAGGCCTCTGGGGTTGGGTATATTCATACTATGATTTTTTAGTGTTTCTCACCAACCATTGAAGTAAAAACGAAAGACGAACCAAATTCTTAAAATTTTAATATTTACAATAAATTTACAAACAAAACACCATATTACTGATGATAGCAATTTTAAAATAAGACAACTGTGATGTACAGTAAATATACAAGGTGATAATACAAATACCGAATTTAAAATACAATAAAATATACTAGGTTAAAAGCGCTAAAATACTAACTGAAGCTTTCAAAGGCTTCTGCCTTCTTTCTCAACAGTGTACTTCTGTTCTGCGGTGCATCATTAAATACCAGCAGGTTCGAGGTGCGTCTCACGTAAACGTATACTGTTCCCGTCGGAACCGGAAGTGGCTCGGGAGCGTTTCAGGCAAAAATGTTCATCCCCTCCAAGGATTACCGCCTCAAAGAGGGGATGAATGCGTGTGCCCCTATCTCTATTTATATTATTCTCAATAGAACTAATTCGTAAGCTCTCGAGCCACTTGTGGTCCCAAAATTATGCACCCGATCAGTGATGACAGCTTCGTCTGGGGAGATTTGATGTTGCTTCTCCCAGAAATGTTCAGCTACGGCGGATTTACCATAGTCTGCATTTCTTATCGCATTTGTGTGCTCCCCCAGACGATCTTTGAGACGCCGTTTTGTTTCTCCCACATAACACTCCCCACACTCCGGCCATTTAATACTATATACGACCCCACTTATATTTTCATTTAAGACAGGGTCCTTGACCTGTGACACAATTGTGTGCAGCTTCCTGCCTGGGAGCTGCACACAACGTGTCTGGTAATTCCTTAATATATGAGCTAAACGTTGATAAGCCCGGATAGTAGGGGATGTATGCGGTGGCTATTGGCGTGAAGGACTCACTTCTATTCTGCCCTCCACTAATGTATTTCTCTATGATCCTCCGGGGGTAGCCACACTTCAAAAGATCCGCCGTAACACGTTCATACTCCATTTTTCTATCCTCTGAGGTACTACAATGAGATTTTGCCCTATCCACTAATGCTCTTACCACACTGTTCCTGTGATGGTTAGTCTGAGCTGAGTTGTAGTGTGAGTATTGGCCTTTGCACATAGATTTTCTAAATACTTTTGTTTTTAAATGCTGGCCTTCTCTACAAATCAGCACATCCAGGAATGGCAAAACCCCTCCTTCCTCTACCTCAGAGGTGAATTGTATGAACGGGTAGAAGCTATTAAGAAAATTCAACGTATCATCCTCACTCCCTTTCGGAATAACTGAAAACGTATCCTCAACATACCTTTTCCACGGACGCATAGGGAGAACTGTAGTATTAAACAGTCTAGACTCGAGCTCCTCCATCGCTAAATTAGCTATGATGGCACTAATGGGGGAGCCCATAGCTGCACCGTTAACCTGCTTGTACATGGTATTATTAAATACCATAGTAGTGCTCGAAAGGCATAACTCTATGCCTTTACATATGTCCTCTAAGTTTAGTTGCATCCTATTGTTCAAGGTGGTGTCTCTTTCTAAGGCCATGTACGCACAATGTATTCCATGGTCAATTGGGATGCAGGTAAACAACGATGTCACATCAAAGGATATCATAACCTCGTTTTCTTCTATACATTGTCCTCTTATGAATTGTACAAATTCTTTGCTATCTCTGATACTATGTTCAGAGAGTCCAACTAATGGTGACAGTAGTTTGGCTAGGAAACCAGATAATGCATACGTGGGGCTACCTATAAACGAGACTATCGGTCTGAGTGGCACACCCACTTTATGTATTTTTGGCAAACCGTAAAACCTCGGTATCTGGCTTCCTGTGGCATGTAATGCCCAATATGGCTCCTTTGAATACCCCAATACCGCTCCTTCACGCCAATAGCCACCGCGTACAACCCCTACTATCAGGGCTTATCCGAATGTTTAGCTCGTATATTAAGGAATTACCAAACACGTTGTGTGCAGCTCCCAGGCAGGAAGCTGTACACAATTGTGTCACAGGTCAAGGACCCTGTCTTAAATGAAAATATAAGTGGGGTCATATATAGTATTAAATGGCCGGAGTGTGGGGAGTGTTATGTGGGAAAAACAAAACGGCGTCTCAAAGATCGTCTGGGGGAGCACACAAATGCGATAAGAAATGCAGACTATGGTAAATCCGCTGTAGCTGAACATTTCTGGGAGAAGCAACATCAAATCTCCCCAGACGAAGCTGTCATCACTGATCGGGCACATAGATTTTGGAACCGCAAGTAGCTCGAGAGCTTACGAATTAGTTCTATTGAAAATAATATAAATAGAGATAGGGGCACACGCATTCATCCCCTCTTTGAGGCGGTAATCCTTGGAGGGGATGAACGTTTTTGCCTGAAATGCTCCCAAGCCACTTCCAGTTCCGATGGGAACAGTATACGTTTACGTGAGACGCACCTCGAACCTGCTGGTATTTAATGATGCACCGCAGAACAGAAATACACTGTTGAGAAAGAAGGCAGAAGCCTTTGAAAGCTTCAGTTAGTATTTTAGCGCTTTTAACCTAGTATATTTTATTGTATTTTAAATTCGGTATTTGTATTATCACCTTGTATATTTACTGTACATCACAGTTGTCTTATTTTGAAATTGCTATCATCAGTAATATGGTATTTTGTTTTGTTTGTAAATTTATTGTAAACATTAAAATTTTAAGAATTTGGTTCTTCGTCTTTCGTTTTTACTTCAATGGTTGGTGAGAAACACTAAAAAATCATAGTAATTACTTTTTAATGTAGTAATATAACCTCTATAACTGAAAACCAGAAATTTTTTTTGACTTTTTAAATCCAAATCAAACAACAACAGCTAATAGGCATGATCTCCTCCTTTAATCTTCAAAGTTATTTTCAGGCTACTAGTTGGAAACACAAGAGATGGCAGAAAATACCGGAAGATTTCAAAAAAATTGTATGTCAATGGATATATTATTTGTATTATTTATAACAAATCCCTGAAAAAAGTAAATTTATGCACATACACCTCATAGCCCACATGCAAAACGAAAATTGAAATTTACTTTTCAGAAAAATGATACATCATGTAATTCATTACATGAATTACATGTAATTCATTAAGCACTTCAAACCTGCAAAGAGCAAAAATAAGCCTTTATCATTACAGCATGCAATAAACTTTCAAAAAGGTTCTATTTATCTGCATTTCTTGGTGAATCCTTATGAATTTGGGTATGCTGATTCTAAATATGACTTTAGTTTTTGTATACCACCAACGGGCTACCCAAATATGAAAAAGAAAATACAGGAACTCCCCGACTTATGTAAGGGTTGCATTCCGCAGAATGTTATGTAAGTCAGAATTTCCTCCATGCTTGTGCAGCACTTGCAACTGTGCTCGCTGAATTGATTGAATCAAAAAAGAAATGTTTGACGAACTTGTAAATAGAATTATTTATTGTATTTATTCAATTTTTTATCTCATGTGCAGGAAAATTTATAAAAGCATGCAATTTAAAAAAATTATAAAAAAAGAGAGGAGACAGGCATAACGTCGGTGAGTTTTACCTCTCGAGCATCGTTGCCAGAATCAACGTCTTCAGCTGATAAGTACACCGCTGTGGAGGTTAAGGGTTGTGGAGATTTCAAAGGGGTCGGCCACTCAACCTTACAAAAGAACATATTAACGGATGACTGGACAATGGCTTTTGTCTTTTCACTGTAGATTTCTTTGTAGCAAGCAAGCATATCATTCACACCTCTGTTAACTTTTAACAATCGTTCGCTGTCAGGATCCATCTTCTCAAAACTCGCCATTGCTGATGCAATTTCATGAAATGCCATTGTGATCTCTGGTGATGAAGCGTCTCAGGGCTCCTCATTGGTTCATCTTGAGCTTCGTCAGCATTTTCTTCTTTCACTATCGCTGCCTGCAAGTTCTTTGTTAGATAATTTCTTCTCTTCTTTCCTATTAACACCTCCACGTCTTTGGCAACAACCTCCAACTGAAGTAGATCTGCAACCTCTTCATACGATTCATCTTTTTCAAACCATCAGAAGCCTTTTATGTACTGTGGGCATATTTTCTTCCATGCACCATTTAAACTTTTAGTAATTTCCGCCCAGGCCTTATTAATGTTTAAGATGGCATGGTAAATATTGTAAGATTTTCAAAAGTCTCAATGTAAAATTTTTCTCATCATCTACTTCAGATAATGCCTGAGCATTATCTGAAGTAGATGATAAACGTTGTGCATAAATAGTATGCTCTTAAATTGAAAATAACACCCTGATCCATAGGTTGGATGAGTGAGGTCATGTTTGATAGTAGAAATATGACTCCCACTTTCAAATTGAAATCATCTAGATGTGTAGGATATCCAGGAGCATTATCTAATAGAAGCAAAATCTTGAAAGGAACATCATTGTCTTTACAATATTTTTCAACCTCACGAACGAAACAGCATTTAAACCAATCCTCAAAGAGATATTATTATCCATGCTCTCTGGTTCGATCGGAAGTGCACGGGTAGGGTGTCTTTATTGATGCCCATAAGTGCACGAGAATTTCCACAATGGTACACAAGCAGTAGTTTTAATCTGCAATCTCCTGCTGCATTAGCCCCTATTTTTTGAAGCCTTGAAACCTGACATTGTCTTTTCCTCTTTGGCAATGTATGTTCGATCTGGCATTTTTTTTCAATACAGAGCAGTCGTCAATGTTAAAAATTTGCTGTGTTCAATACCCACCTTCATCAATAATTTTTTCCAACACATCACAAAATTTCTCTGCAGCTGCAGAATCGGCACTCACGACTTCACCACATACTTTAATGTTATGGAAACCAGTGCAATGCTTGAACCTATTAAACCACCTGTTGTTTGCCACAAACTTGGCTTGAGGTTTGCCGTACTTATCCTTAATATCTTCATAAATACTTGTTGCTTTTGCTTGAATGACCATTGGACTCAGGGGCACTCGCTTCTGAATCTGATTTTTGTTTCATATTATTAACAGCTGTTCCATCTTCGATATAGCACCTGAACGCTGTTTTGTGATCACTGTTGATCTTAAGTGTGTTGATACTTTGAAAACACACTTAAGATCAACAGTTCTTTTATACGCGCACTATATTCACTGTTAAAGCAGTGAGACCTAATTCCCTAGCAATAGATGACAAACTTTGTCCTGCTTCATATTTCTTAATTAATCATCTTCATTTCTAAATGAATCTTGTTTCTTTTCTTAGCATTTGCATTTTCCGTTGGTTGCTTTCCCTTCATCATTGCAATACGTGAATACAAATGAAGGGAAGTTTCAGAAATTTTTTTTTTTTTTATACGATTGAAGATTTCAGTGAAGGGGAATACATTTCACCATAATAACGTAACGTAAAAACCCACAGAATTCCAGTTACTGGGATTATCACAAATGCAATAAGATAGAGTTTATTACCCGTTTATAATAGACTGTATAACAGAAAAGCCCAATAAACCAGAAATTGCAAATTGTTTTTATTTTTTGGTCGTGACCTCCAAAAATGTGCTAATGGAACATATGATAACAATGAAAGAGTAGTGCAATTTCCATTATAAATATGACCTTTTAGAGAGATAAATGGCTTAGTTATATAACAAAATTTTCAACTTCCAAGGACTTGGAACAAATAAAAAAAAAAAAAAAAAACCATTTATCCCTATGGGATGCAAAATATGTTTCCACGATTTTTTTTATGTTTGCACCAACTGGCAAAAACTTACATAAAGTAGAATTTCCGTAAATCGAGTATTACCAAGTCGGGGAGTTCCTGTATACAAAATAATAGGTTTAAACAATGTTTATCTTCTATGTAGAATAGAACATTAACCTTTGTTATAAAACAAGGCAAAATATAAAAATTTTAAAAAATAAATAAATAAAAATTAAATTCAAAAGTAGCTCCTTGCATTAAATAATAAAAAAAACAACCCTAAAAATGTACAATCACTGTCTTTTGTGGTCAGTGTAGTCATCCCAAACCAAAACCCAAATGCTGTCAACCATCACAGCTTCATCCCACCTTCCTTCATTGCTCTTCCCAATTGGTTTTTATGGCCTGGTAGAATCTCTCCTCAATATCTTCACTAACACTGCCAAATATGGTTTACAGCTATCCAGGTGAGACTGCATGTAATGAGCTTGATTGACATTCTGCATCTCATTTTTCCATAATTTTTAAATCAACTAGTCAACTAACTGTTTGTAATTTTCATTCTTACTATTACCAAGAAAGCTATTCACTACAAGACAAAAATTACTTCCAGGCTCACTTAGCACTCCAGTCATTTTGTCTTCCAGTTCTTGCAAAGCCAACATGTCCTTATCTTGTAGACCAATAAATATGCCACCTTTCACTTCTGCATAACATAATTTTGGAAACAATGATTGTATATGCTTGAAGATATCAGCTCGAGGATCACAAGCTTTAACAAATCGTTCGACCAGTCCCAGCTTGATATGGAATGGTGAAAGGACGACTGTTTCTTGGAAACAAGGAACTGTTTATTACATTGTATGCACCAGGCTGTAACTCAATTCTGGCAGACTATTCTCTCCTCTGCATTACTGTCCCAGAGGCAGAGAAAGCAAGGAAAATTAGTGACACCACTTTATAACCTGAACGAACACAAGCAACTTGAAGTTCCACAGACATTTATACTGGTCGTATTTGTTCTCCTCTTCACATTTCTGTGGTCTTCTTGAGCACTTACCAATCTGACACTGTATCGTTGGGTGTATATTCGAAGTGTGAAGCAACACATCTATTATACTTTTACTTGAGCTGTCTATGAAAAGCTGCTGTTCTTCTGAATTGTGACTAATAACAATTTCTTCATAAAGACCAATTAAATCAAAACAATAGCACAATGATTTGCAACAGTGTAAAAATGTGCATAGTGATATTTGGAAGTTCTGTAGATGAGATCAGGTAGATTTTGCTTTTAAATAACAAATGAGGAGCTCTGCACTGAATTTTGTTAGCTCACAATTGCCAAAATGTTTACAAAAATAGATTCATCTAATTTTAATGATTAGGGAAATGCGGTGCTTTACTCGAAAAAGTTCCAAGGCATGATCCCAATTTTCACGATCATCAGATTTGTCTAGTTCTGAAGACTCATTCCTGAAAAGTGCAGGTCTTCATTCTGTGACACTGGAGCAATAAAGGGTGGTACTTTGGGATACACTTCAGTTATTCAATTTAATGAGTCTGTAGGCTCTTTCCATATTCAAAGTACAGAGGCCCCCCCCACTTTTCAAGGTTAATATATCCCGTGAAGATGACGTGAAAATGTGTTAATCAAATATAATAACGAATGTAAAATGCTGTAATTCATCCAACAGGCTTTCAAAATCTTTATTAATTTTTAAAATAACTGTTTTTACTGCCAATATAAGAAAGAATAAAGGAGAATAAAGATGTTTGAAAAATTCAGTTCATTATGTAGTTCATATAAATAACTTACATCTGTAATAAATATTTGTCCAAAGTAATTTGCACACACTTTTGTTTCCTTTTCTCCGCAGTGTGTATAGCAGCTCATACATATATCATTGAAAAGACTTCATGACATGACCTGCACTGGCAGCCCATCTGCACTGCTCAGCGAACTTCATATTTGACTGCAGATCTTTTTCACTTTCCACTTCCCTGAGTGTAGTACCACACAGTTGGTACATTCCTCTTCGGTTATTAGTAGTAGTGGCATGTGATGCAAGAAAGCAAATGTATGAGCTTATGCAGCATCAGCCAAAAAAAAAAAAAAAAAAATTCACACCATTCCCTCCGAATGCCTGTCCAGTTCCTCCTTAAATTTATTCAACCTATCAACTTCCACAACAACAGATGGAAGTTTGTTCCAGCAATTAACCACCCGCTGGCTAAAGGCAAATTTCCGCACATCTATTCTACCTCTATCTTTTCTTAATTTGAATTTATGCCCCCTTAGGTTCGCAATCTGAACAAGTGGAAGGATCCCATCAGAATTCAGCGTGCTCAACCCATTCAAGGCCTTATATACCTCAATCAGATCACTGCGCAGGTGCCTAGTCTCCAGACACTGCAATTTGCAGAACTTAAGCCTCTCTTGATAAGAGGATCCCTTCATTCCCCTCACCAATCTTGTTGCCCTTCTCGGTACACGCTCAAGTAAATCTACATCCTTCCTAAAATGAGGCCTCCAGACCTGTACGCAGTACTCAAGGTGTGGCCTGACCATTGCCTTATACAGAGGGATAATCACCTCATTTTTCCTGCTAGCAAAATTCCTATATATCATTGACAAAACCCCATGACCTGCCCTGGCAGCCTGTCTGCATTACTCAGAAAACTTCATATCTGACTGCACAATTACTCCCAGGTATTTTTCATTTTCTACCACCTTAAGTGTAGTACCACACAGTTGGTACGTTTCTCTGGGGTTACTTCTACCCATATGCAGTACTTTGCATTTGTCAAGGTTAAACTTCAGTTGCCACTTCTTAGCCCATCTGCCCAAATTATCTAGATCCTGTTGCAGTAGCTCACTGCCATTACTGTCATTAACAACCCTGCCAACCTTTGTATCATCTGCAAACTTCGACACTAAGCCTGATATACCTTCATCAATATCATTGATAAATATACAAAACAACAGTGGACCCAACATCGAACCCTGTAGGACTCCACTAATAACATTAGTCCAAGAAGAGCAGCACCCATTGATTACCACCCTCTGTCTTCTCGCACTTAGCCATCCTTTTATCGATTGTAGCAACTTACCCTTAATACCATTCTGCTCCAATTTGTACAATAGTCTTCCATGCGCAACAGTGTCAAAAGCTTACCTGAAATCCAAATATATGATATCAAAATTATTTTTTGCATCCAGTTCCTTTGTAACCACATCATAATATCCTATCAAATTTGTCAGACAAGACTTTCCCTTAACAAACCCATGCTGTGTCTGAATTATTGCTGCAGTCTTGTCTAGATGATCCTGCAATGCATCTTTAACCAGTGACTCCATTATTTTACCCGGAACAGAAGTTAAACTAACTGGTCTGTAATTACTCATTTCACCCTTCGATCCCCCTTTGTGAATTGGGGATACATTTGAACATCTCCAGTCAGTGGGAACCTCCCCTGAGTCCAAGGATGCTCTCATAATTATGGCTAAGGGTTTGCTTAGTTGCTTTGCCGCCTCCTTTAATATAACTGGGTAGATCCCATCCACCCCAGGTGCTTTTCTTACGTTTAACTTCAACGGTTTCTCTTCCACTTTGCTCTCAGTTATTACAAAATCATTAAGTATCCTGCTACAATTTGATAACCTTCTGCCATTTTCAAACCTTAATAATTCCTCATGTGTGAATGTAGATGCAAAATACTCATTCAGTTTGTTTGCTATCTGAGCAGGATCATCAACAGTCGAACCATCGATGTCAAGTGGACCAATCAGATTCATCCCCTTCCTTTTAGAGTGTATATAAGTAAAGAAATCCTTGCTGTTTTTCTTAGCATCTTTTGCCAAGGATTTCTCGTAATCTGCCTTCGCCTGCCGAACCTCCTTTGTGACCTGATTACAGATTAACTTATATCTGCCATAGGTTTCTGAGTCGCTTGATAATTTATATGCATCCCATGCATTTTTCTTCTCTGTTACGAGTCTCATTAGTTCATTTGACAACCATTTAGGCCTAAACCTTGAACAATATTTCTTAATAGGTATGAAACTTTTAGTAGCATCCACGATTAATTCCTTGAATGCTTCCCACTTAGAATTTACTGTTGGTAACATCGTCAGTTGATCCCACTGTACAGAATTTAAAAACTGTCAGAGACCACTGTACTTGCCTTTACGGAAGCAAAAACCCTTTCCTTTACCCCTGATGGTAATTAAATCTTTAAGTAAATCCCACGTCAGTACACTGTGATCATGCCACCTAGTGGTTCTTTTATCTGCAAATTCCTAATACATGAATGATCACTGCTGATAACCAGATCAAGAGTATTACTTTCTCTGGTTGCCTCTCGAACATGCTGCTGCAGAAAACAATCATCCAATAAATCCACAAAAGTCTGACTAGTGTGTGAGTGCCCAACCCACAAGTTCCAAGTTTCAATATCTGGGAAGTTAAAATCCCCCATTATAAGACATTCCGATTTACTAGTCCACTCTATTTCTCTGTACAATTGTTCATTGTACTCATTCGAGTCATTAGGCCTATAACACACTCCTACTCTTATTTTTGCTTTTGCAGTGCTTATGTCACACCAAACTGACTCAAGAGTGCACTGTTCATCTATATCAACTGGATGTACTTCTTTTGATTTTATGTTTTTCTTAATTAACAGCATAACACCTCCTCCCTTCCTATCCTGTCTATCTTGTCTGCCATTTCGGCATTCCTTATATCTGTGTGACACCATGTCTCTGATATCTCAACAATATCCGCCTTTGATGTCTTGACCAACACTTCAAATTCATCAAATTTATTTACTATACTTCTAGCATTGGTATACATGCTAGAATACATGCTCCTACTCCTAGTTACCCTAACACATCCCATATACCCACCTGTTTCACGATGACTGCCACCAGTCCCTGAAACCCCCAACACCCCTTGCTCCAGGTCGCTACTTATTCTAATAGAAGTTGTGCAAGAATCACCTTCACCTCTGCCTACGGCTACTGTTAAACTATTAGTCCCTGTATCCCCCCCAAGCTATCAGTTTTCCGACCCACTCAACACTGCCTCGATAGCATCAGCAAATATTCTTGCACCCTTTCTATTTAAGTGTATCCCATCCCTGTAGAAGCAGTCTCTCCTGTTAACAAGTACAGTCCAGGCTGAAAAAAATTCTATTCTTTGAGCCTTGCACAATCTTTCCAGGGCCGAATTGATCGACAAGGCTCTCATCATATACTCCCTCCTATCGTGTCTGGGCAGAATTGCAGACACTTTCAAATTCAACCCTAATTCATGGCTTTTTTTCATCAGTGACTTGTACTTTGCATTTGTCAACGTTAAACTTCAGTTGCCACTTCTTAGCCCATTTACCCAACTTATCAAGATCCAGTTGGAGTAGCATACTGTCTTTACTGTCATTAACAACACTGCCAACCTTTGTATCACCTGCAAACATTAATCTTGATATACCTTCATCAATATCATTGATGAATACACAAAACAACAATGGGCCCAGCACCGAACCCCGGGGAACTCCACAAATAACATTTGTCCATGAAGAGCAGTGTCCATTGATTACCACTCTCTGCCGCCTCCCACTCAACCATCCCTTTATCCATTGTAGGAACTTATCCTTAATGCCGTACCTCTCCAATTTGTACAGCAGTCTTCCATGTGCAACAGTATCAAAAGCTTTCCTGAAATCCAAGTATATGATATCAAAATTATTTTTGACATTCAGTTCCTTTGTGACCACATCATAGTATCCAATCAAATTGGTAAGACAAGACCTTCCTTTAAATAACCCATGCTGTGTCTTAACTATTACTGCCGGCTTGTCTAGATGATCCTGCAATACTTCTTTAACCAGTGACTCCATTTTTTCCCCCAGAACTCAAGTGAAACTAACAAGTCTATAGTTAGTCACCTTTTAAACCCAATTTTTGAATTGGTGATACATTTGCATATCTCCGGTCCATGGAGACCTATCCTGAGTCCAAGAAGCTCTCACAATTATGGCTAAGGGTTTGCTTACTTCCTTTGTTGCCTCCTTTAATATAACTGGATAGATTTCATCCATCCCAGGTGCCTTCCTTATGTTTAACTTCAACAATTTCTTCTCCACTTTGCTCTCAGTAATTACAAAATCAATTAGCTCCCTGTTAGAGTTTGATAAACTTCTGGCACTCCCCTCACTGAATAACTCCTCATGTGTGAATGTAGATGCAAAATACTCATTCAGTTTCTCAGCTACCTGAGCATGATCATCAATAGTCAACCCATCTCTGTTAAATGGTCCAATCTGATTCATCCCTTTCCTTCTAGAGTTTACATAAGTAAAGAACTTTTTGCTGTTTTCCTTTGCATCCTTTGCCAAAGATTTCTCATAATCTGCCTTCACCTGCCTAACCTTTGTGACTTGATTACAGACAAGCTTATATCTGCCATAGGCTTCTGTGTCACCTGATAATTTATATACATCACATACATTTCTCTTCTCTGCCACGAGACTCGTTAATTCATCTGATATCCATTTAGGCCCGAACCCTGAACAGTATTTCTTAGTTGGATGAAAATCCTAGTATCCTCCAAGATTAAGTCCCTTAAAGCTTCCCATTTAGAATTCAATGTTGGTAACATCATCAGCTGATCCCACTGTACAGAATTTAAAAACTGTCTGAGACCCCTGTAGTCACCTTTACAAAAGCCCTTCCCTTTAGCCTTGATGGTAGTTACATCTTTAATAGGGGCTCACATTTGGTGAGTATGGGCTTGGCACACCCAGGGTCCTGAGCTGGATATCATCATTCTTCTCTTTCTTGGTGATTTCATTCTACTTCTCTCTCTAGGGGTAATTCAGAATTTTTGAATTTTTTTTTTTTTTTTTTTGGTGCAGCATAATCCTCAGGATTCCTTGCACCATATGGCTAATAATAATAATAATAATAATAATAATAATAATAATTCCCACATCAGTACATTGTGATCACAGTCACCCAGTGGTTCTTTTATCTGCAAATTCTTAATGCAAGAAAAATCACTGCTGATAATCAGATCAAGAGTATCACTCCCTCTGGTTGCCTCCTGAACATGCTGCTGTAGAAAACAGTCACCCAATAAATCCAAAAAAGTCTTGCTAGTGTGCGAGTGACCAACCACAAGTTCCAATCAATATCTGAAAGTTAAAATCCCCCATTATAAGACATTCTGATTTACTGGCCCACTCTATTTCTCTGCACAACTGCTAATTATACTCATCAGATTCATTAGATCTATATGATTACTAAAGCTCATATAACATAGTATGGGTATGCACTTCAAAGCCTGTCTGTTTGTGCCACTTTGTTTTTTCCTGTCTAAAATTTATAGCCCAAATGAAGCTAAATTAACCATGCACATGGAAGTACTTTTGTATTCCAATGGGGAGGTGGTTTAACTTTGATCTGCCACCAACTGTTGGTACTACACTTAAGGTGGTAGAAAATGAAAGACATGGGAGTAATTGTGCAGTCAGATATGAAGTTTTCTGAGCAATGCAGACAGGCTGCCAGGGCAGGTCATGGGGTTTTGTCAATGATATACAGGAATTTTGCTAGCAGGGAAAAGGAAGTAATTGTCCCTCTGTATAAGGCAATGGTCAGGCCACATATTGAGTACTGCATATAGGTCTGGAGGTCTCATTTTAGGAAGGATGTAGATTTGCTTGATCATGTACAGAGAAGGGCAACAAGATTGGTGAGGGGAATGAAGGGATCCTCTTACCAAGAGAGGCTTAAATTCTGCAAATTGCAGCGGCTGGAGATTAGGTACCTGTGAGGTGATCTGATTGAGGTGTATAAGGCCTTGAATGGGTTGAGCACACTAAATTCTGATGGGATTCTTCCACTTGTTCAAATTACGAACCTAAGGGGGGGCATAAATTCAAATTGAGGAAAGACAGATGTAGAATAGATGTGCAGAAATTTGCCTTTAGTCAGCGGGTGGTTAATTGCTGAAACAAACTTCCATTTGTCGTTGTGGAAGTTGATAGGTTAAATAAATTTAAGGAGGAACTGGACAAACATTTAGAGGGAATTGTTTTGTAAATTTTTTTTTTTGCTGATGCTGCATAAGCTCATACACTTGCTTTCTTGCATCAAATGCCACTACTACTACCACCACCACCTTGAAAGGATGGCCACCATTTGATATAAATGCCATCTATTTACAACTCATGTCAATCTGGATCAAAATTACAATACTTTGGGCAAGGGGGGGGGATACCCCTGAACTCTCACTAGAGTACTTCTGTTTCAAACAGCCATTTTGAAAACAAGGTTTTTGACTGCATTGGCTACCATTTCAGGGTGGTTCAGATTCAATCCAAAACAAATTTATAACACTTTTTAAAGGAAAGAGAAGGTAAGATGAGTACATCCATTGGGTATTTTCTCACTGGGGTACTTCTATTTCAAACTGCTACCTTGAAACAAGATGGCAGTTTGAAAATAACTCACACCCACTCGTATGATCTATTTTAGAAAGATCTGTTTAAGATCTGTTCTTAGAAAGTTTTGTTTTAATTGGACTGCTGATAGACCAACTAAAACAATTTACAGATCATATGAGTGGTTATGAGGGCACACTGCAGTGTGGTATTTTTATTTTGACTGCCACCTTGGAACAAGATAGCTGCCATGCAATATAAGCTACACCTGTTTAAAATTCATGTTTAGTCAGATCAAGTAAAATTTACAATAGTTTTTGTGGTTAATTTTATGAGGTAAATAAATAAAATCTACCAGTTGGCTTGGGGAATTACTTTCTGAATCTTGATTTACAGTAAAAAGATGATATTGCTAAGCTTCAGAGTGAATTTTTAAGGGATTGGCAACAAGACTGGAGTGAATCAGAGTTAGGTAGAATTACAAATAAATTCATTTCTCATGTCTCGGAATATAATAAACAGATGAAGTGGTTCAACCCTGGTCTTAATGTTATGTTTCTGTTTCCAAACAGGGCTGGAACCTTAACAGAAAGTTATTCTCTTTTGGTATGGTCAACTCTCCTCTCTGTCATTGTGGTGCTCCTGAGACTGGAGCATCTGTTATTTGACTGTAACATATATTTGTATGTTAGACATAAGCTACAAACCCCAACTGGGATATCTGATTCGATCAATTGGACCCAGTTCTTAGAGAATAAGGATAATTTTATGGCTTTGTCGGAATATGCAGATAGGCTGTTTAACAGAAGAAAATCTATAATGAATAGAGATATACCTTGAGGTGACTAACACAATTGTGGTTCATTACTTAATTAGTTTATATGTGGATTCTAAGATTAACAGAAGACAATGATAGGATATTGAGCTGGTTGTTTCATGAATGGAATTTTGTACATAGCTGTAAATAATCTTTGGACCAAAATTAAGGGGCCGCGTATCTGCCCAGATTAATGATTCTGGAATTAAACTTACAAAGAGTATTGACAATCTATTAAAAGTTCAACTATAGTCCTAGTAATATTAGAATTGAATCAGACAGATGTCTGGTTTAATTGTTTTTGAAAGTGATATGTTATTGAGTATTATGTTTATTGAACTTGGATTGCACTTCTGATACTTAGCTACTCTATGTGAGACTTGGTTTGTACATGGTTGGATTTCTCTTCCATGTATGTGACATTGGCTCTCAGAAGTATTGTGGGAAGCTTAGTGTGAGTAATAGATATTTTTTCTATTTTGGCCTTGAGTTAATTGTAAGGACCAAACTTAGGATAAGGTTTCTGTTAATTGGTGATTTGTTGGGCAGTATGGTGAAACTTGGCAATTTAAACATGGAAAGGATACATGTGGTATTTTTATGTGTGTTGGCTAACCTACTTGATAGGGTTAATTAAAGTCTATCCTCTAAAATGGATGGAGTTTATATGCTAAAGCTGATTTCATCATTATTGCCTTGTTGTAGAATGTTAGAGTTTTCTTTACTGTCTTATTAAGAATGTTCTAACTGATGGCTTGTGTCATATGATTATTTTGCATAAGTGCAGGAGTGAAAGCACCTTTCCTGCAAAGGTAACCAAATTTAGTATTTACTTATTGCTGTAAATAGTGATTTGTCTATTCTTCTCTAGTTGTGAGAAAATGTTAAATTGTTGGCTTTATAAATAACGCATATATTAGTTTTACTTTTGATCTGGTTGTGTGATCTTACCAAACTGTGTAAGCTTTGTCCACTAGTGTCTTATATTCTTTACTCTTTAAACTCTTGCTTTCTTCCTCTTCTGGGGATGCCTATTTTTTTCATCCCTTTGCTTTTCTTCTCTTTCCCATTCATTCATTCATTCATTCATTCATTCATTCATTCATTCATTCATTCATTCATTCATTCATTCCCTTACTTATCATGCTATGTTCCTTCCTTTTTGTTTTTCCTTATTTATTGGGATAACAAGTTTTCCTTTTATCCCACTAAGAGTCTTTACCTACTGATGGTCCCTGACATTCCTCCAATTGGCATGGGATGGGAGTCAAGGGGCAGCAGACTAGGTGTTCACTGCCCTCTGGCTGCAAAGTTGCCAGGCGGTGGCACGTTTGCTTTTCAGATGCCACTGTGGCACATAGGGGAAACCCTGGAGACCGTCTCAAAAAAACAAGAATATCTTAATACTTTTTGTGGTAGGATTGCAATTAACCTTGGAAAATTTATGAAATACAGTCAGCATATTTATTCCTTTTTTTCAACTATGATATCAAGAATATGTTCATCAAAAAATTGCTGAAAATAAGGGAAAATGTCCTTACCAACTATATTCATATGAATAGCAGGCATATGTGTAAATGGATATCAGAGAGATGCTAATTCACAGTAACTACAGCTTAGTACACAAAACTGTCTAAATGTGCACTAAAATAACCTTCATTACATCTTCCCAAACAGTCATATCTAACAAATCAGAAACGTATGTTGACTCACAACCTGATTAGCTAACAAATTTCTATTTCTGGATCACTATTTCCATTAAAAAAAATTAATGGGTCTACTTACAAACAAAATCTCATATGTTTTTTCTTTATTTCATAATAATCAAATAACAAAGGCAAACATAACTCCAGAAAAAAGAAACCTTCCCTTCTCATGTGAAAAGGAAAACATGTATTTCATTACTGAAGTGAGAAAATAGAACCAAATTATAAAGGGAAAAAAAAAAAAAAAAGAAAAAAAAAAAATATGGAAAAATTACATAATGCTAATGCAGGATGTTTATGTGCACCAAAACAAAACTGAAACATTGAAATGCAGGGTGAAGTACTAGATACGAGTAAACAAATTTCAAACTGACACATCTGCCTGAATTTTAAGGGTCATGTCAGGTAAGTGGTTAAGCAAATAAAACCACTAATGTCTCAACATAAATTTTGCATAATAGGTGTCCAAAAGGTGTCTACTCCCTATGACTGCTAACTCAGTGAAATTAAAGAAATTAAGTTTACAGTATTAGCAAAATTAAGCAGATTAAGTTGGTATTTATGTCTTACCCAAACCTGGCACAATGCCAGAATGTTCAAAAAGCATGTCTACTCTCAGTGACTGCCAATTCAATGATATCCGTGCCCCTAGTATTTTCCCTAACATGCTGATACAAATAATAATCAAGTTTATTTGAAAATTTAGTGTATACTTAGAAGGGGGGGTTGGCTCATTACTAATGATTGGGCACTGAATTTAAGCTGCTCCAACTTTGCTATGACGAAATACATCCATTTTGGGTAAAAGGGACGATTATCATTTGTATAACAAAACAGTTAAAGCATTATATATGGTAAATTTATTTCTAGCAGGAATGTAATAATAAATTAATGATAAAACTAATTTCTTTGCAGAATAGAGAATACAACTGCAGAACAGTTTTTGGCTTCTACAGATGGCTGTTTCATATACTTTAAGGAAATCAACAGTTCAACGCTGTAAGCACTCAAAATCAACATACTTTTAAAGGTGTTTTAAAATATATATATTAATATTCTTCCAGACTCTGTAGGTTTAAGATACGCTGGGGTGCCCAAACACACTATTGCAGCCAGCACTACTGCTTCAGCCATCCTTACAGAGCTTCAGTGGCAGTCGTGTTCCTGCTCCTAAATGTTATTTTGGTACTTTTTTAAATACTGTACTTAAAATATTCAGATTCTTGCACGATTTTTAAAAACACAGAAATCCAAAATGTCCGTTATGCTTTTAATAACGAGAAAAAAAAAAAAAAAAAAAACAAACTTATCAATACATCGTTATTGACATTTACTGCCACTACTGATAACATGCACCATCTGTTTACCGAGAATGCAGGTAGAAACTGCAGTAGCAGGAAACTGGTTTGCCAGGTGAGTTTTCCAGAAGTTTCCCGTGGTTCTTGTGTTGGTTTTCTTCACTTTTTCCGCTTAGAGCATCAGCAAAAAAAAAAAAAAAAAAAATCCATTTCACTTACCCACCCCCTCCAATACTCTGTCTTGATCTTTCTAAAATTTATTCAAACTACCCACGTCCACAAAAACAGACGGAAGCTTGTTCCAGCAATCAACCACCCATTTGCTGAACGCAAACTTCCTCACATCTATTTTGCAACCATCCTTTCTCAATTTGAATTTATTCCCCATCATCCACAATAGTCTGGGCAAGAGGAAGAATCCCATCAGTGCTGAGTTTGCTCAAGCCATTCAAAGCCTTAAACATTAATCAGATCGCCTAGTCTCCAGATGTTGCAATTCGTAGAAATGAAGCCATTCTTGGTAAGAGCACCTCTATGTTCCCCTCACCAATCTTGTTACCCTTCTCTGTACTTGTTTCAGCAGCTCTACATCATTACTAAAATGAGGCCTCCAGACCTGCATGCAGTATACAAGATGTGGCCTGACTGCTGCCTTATGCAATATAATAATCAACTCATTATCCCTGCTAGCAAAATTCCTGCAGCCTGTCTGAACTGCTCAGGGGTAGTTGTTGGCGCATCGGCTTCTGTGGCCATAATGCACCTCCCAAGGTTTTTTGCAATACTTTGATCCAAGCCCAAGGCGGGATTTGAACCCGCGACCTTTGGGTTGCCAGGCAGGCACTTTACCCACCCGGCTAGCCCGGTCGGCGAACTGCTCAGGTAGCTTCATATCAACCTGCACAATTAACTCAGGTCATTTTCCACTACCCTGAGTGTAGTACCATACTGCTGATACATTACCCTGGGATTATTGCTATCAATATGCAGCACTTTGCATTTGTCAATGTTAAAATTCAATTCCTATTCCTCAGCCCATCTACCTAAATTTTCTAGATCTTGTTGCAGCATCATATCTTCATTACTTAACCACCCTTAAGCCTGATATACTTCTCATCAATATCATTAATAAATACAGAAAACAACAATGTGCCCAACACCAAACCCTGAGGGACTCCATTAATAACATTAGTCTACGAAGAGCAGTGTCCACTAATAACCACTCTGTCTTCTTCGGCTCAACCATCCTTTTATCCACTGTAGCAACTTGCCCTTAATGCCACACTGCTCCAATTTCTACAATAGTCTATTATGTGTAACAGTATCAAAAGCTTTCCTGAAATTCAAGTATATCAAAATATCAAATGATATCAATGATATCAAAATATTTTTTGAATCCAGTTCCTTTGTTACTGCATCATAATATAATATCCAATTAAATTGATCAGACAAGGTTTCCCCTAAAAAAAAAAAGCTGTGACTGAAGTATTACCTGCACTCCTGTCTAGATAGTCCTGCATTACTTCTTTAACCAATGACTTCATTATTTTCCCTGAAACAGAAGTTAAGCTTTTAAGAAGATAAGATCTGTAATTAGTCACATCACCCTTTGATCCCCTTTATGAATTGGAGATATGTTTTGAAGGGAAAAAATGGAAGTGAAAAAGACTATTATTGACACCATCAGAGAAAACATGGTATTGACATGTAAAACGGATGCAAGAAAACAGATATCCAAAGGCTATCCTGGAATGGATACCTCCTGGAAGAAGGAGAAGAGGAAGACCTAGGAGGACATGGATGGATGGAGTACAGGAGTGCATGACAGCCCGAGGTTTAACCGACCAAGACACCTTGAACCGCACTTTATGGCGGGAAAAAATTCCTAACAAGAAATAACTTGTAGGCTGAGGAAACCCACTGTAAATGGAAACACTCCTCTTGAGGAAGAAATGTTTGCACATCTCCAGTCCAGAGAAACCTACCTTGAATCAAGAGATGCTCTCATATGGTTAAAGGTTTGTTTACTTCCTTTGCTGCCTTCTTTAATATAACTGGATAGATCCCATCCATCGCAAGTCCCCCTCTGTCCCCCCTTATGAATTGGAGATACGTTTGCACATCTGAAGTCCAAGAAACCTAACACAACCTTCCTTTGCTGCCTTCCTTAATATAATTGGGTAGATCCATCCATTGCAAGTGCCTTTTTTTTTTTTGTTTAACTTCAACAATTTCTCTTCCACTTTCTTCTCAGTTATCACAAAATCATCTACTTCTCTGTTAGACTCTGATGAATGTCTGGCATCTCCCCCTCTCTAAAGAATTCCTCATGTGTGAATGTAGATGCAAAATATCTATTTAGCCTATCAGCAACCTGAGGAGGAACATCAACATCGTCAAGTGGACCAATGTGATTCAGCCCCCTTCCTTCTACTGTTAATGTAATTAAAGAAGTCTTTGCTGCTTTTCTTCACAACATTATGCATTATTCTTCTCTGGCCCCAGTCTCAAGTGTTCATCTGACATCCATTTAGGCCTAAGCCTTGAACTGTACTTCTTGGTTGGTATGAAAAACCTAGTAGCTTCAACGACCCAGAATGATTCCCATTTAGAATTTATTGTTGATAACAACATTAATTAGTCTCATTGTATAGTATTTAAACTGTCTGAGACCCCTGCAGTGTTCTTTACGAAAGTACAATCTCTTCGCTTTATCTTCAATGGCAGTTACATCATTAAGTAAATACACATCAATAATAGACTATGATATAATGCCCACCTAGTGTTTCTTTATCTGCAGAATCTTATTGCATGAAGAATCACTGCTGATAATCAGATCACAAATATTGTACTCTCTTGTTGCCTCTCTATAACATGCTGTTGCAGAAAACAGTCATCCAACAAATCCACAAAAGTCTTGCTAGTCTGTGATTGGCCAACACCAGTTCTAGTCAATATCTGAAAAATAAAAATTCCCCATTATGAGACATTCTGATTTAATGACCCACTGTATTTATCTGCATATTTGTCTGTTGTGTATATTCTCATCACAGTCATTCAGCCTATAACACACTCCTCTCATTTTTGCTTTCTCAATGCTTATGTCATACCTGACTCAGCATTGCATTGGTCACCCATATTAATAGGATGCACTGCCTTAGATTTTATGTGCTTCTTAACTAAGAGTATAACCCTCCCCCATCCCATCCTGTCTTTTTCTGCGTACAGTGTACTCTCCATATTCAAATTTTGCATCCCTTATATCTGAGTGACATCACATTGCTGATATTCTCACAATGCCTGCATTTGAAGACTTCAACCAGCACTTCAAATTCATAAAATTTATTTACTATACTCCTAGCATTAATGTACATGCAAGTATACATGAACTTGTTCTTGCTCTTAGTTACCTTAGAGCCTCACAACTCACGTATTTTTTGTTCCATGATGACCCACAGAAGGCCTTGAAATCCTCAGTACTTTGCTTCCCAGGCTGCTGCATGTTCCAATAGAAGGAGTGCAAGAATCACTTTTGCTTCTGCCAGCAGCTATGGTTAATTTATTAGTTTGTGTATCCCCCCCCCCAGAATATTTCAGGTTTTTGTAATAAAAAACAAGAACAAATATGAAATAACATCTTATTGATGATGCAAATTAAAATACAATTTTGAAATACTCTATGAACAATATTTTTTTTTTAATGATTCAAAATTCAATATCAAATGGTTTCAATATATGAAAAGCCCTCTCTGTCTCCCCCACTTCCCTACCAGGCAGGTACCTCTGATTTACTCCCTCCATCTTCTTCCCCTTTTTCTCATATTACTCACACTATCTCCCCTGTGCTCCTTCCAATAAAAATTTATTTATATTTTACTTTTCATGGGCTCTCCCTGGCAAGTTTAAGCAAAGCCAGGTTTACCTTCACCAGAGCCTTTATACCTACTACCTGATGCTTCCCATGGGTGGTAGGTAAGTAAAGTTGTTGTTATTTGGTTTTTAGGAGCATTAGCAACTAAGGCCATATTGCTCCAGGGATATGTGGTGGTCATTCCCTGACCTTTCTGCATCCTCTGTGTTTGGTGGTCATGTATTTGATGGTCCCCATATTTGGTGGTCACTAATCAAGAAGCATGTGCTACGCACTGCTGCTCCTGCCCACCTGGCTACGGAGGCACCAGGTAAGTAGAGGTCACTGGTGCTGCATGGGTCCCCAGGCTAAGAGGCCAGAAGAAGAACATATCAACACAACCTAACATTAACACTACACAAACATTCACTAACCCGCACAACCTGGTCTTTACAGAGTTTATATAAAGAGTTGGGGGGGACCCCTAGTGTCACATTACCCTATCCACTATATCAGTGTTTCCTAAAGTGTGGCACATGTACCCCCCAGGGTTATGCAAAAGGGTTTTACAGGATTCTCTTCCCTTTATCCTTGATGGTACTTACATCTTTAAGTAAATCCCACATTAATGATATACTGATCACTGTCATCCTGTTTCTTTTACCTGCAAATTCTTACTGCATGAAGAATCACTGCTGATAATCAGATCACGAATATCGCTCTCTTTTGTTGCCTCTCTAATATGCTGCTGCAGAAAACAGTCAGAATTTTTTTTATTTTATTTTTATCATAGTTTTCTTAGCTGCACAAAACAATTCAATAAAATTTAATACAGTAGGTTCCATTTATAAGAATCACTGGTAAATTGAATCAGCCACTTCACTGAATCAAAACTTGAAAACCTGAACTCTTTATAGTGTGTAAAACTCCTTTCTTATTAGAATCATAAAAGATGACAGATCTGTATAATCTGTGATTTTTCGGGTTTTCTCTTCTTGTTTTATTTTCCTTTCATCTAATTTTATTGGATTACATTCTTAAATGATCCAGTATATGTGTATTAGCTCACTGTGTGTGTGCTGTTTACATATAGTGATCCAAGCAACATTTTACTGGACATTTGTGGGAAGTGATCATTTGATAATTATGCCATTTGTTTACTGCTTGTTGTCTCCCCTTCTGCAAATGAACTGTACTGTGTTGTGTTATGAACAGTAACTGCATTAACTTTTAGAATGCCAGTGACAGCAGTCTTTTCAAAACGTATGCTTTGTTAAAATTTGACTAATCAGTGAATATAAAATGTTAAAAAGTGCTGGTATATAACAATTTAAACTTCATTTAAAATTATACATTTTAATAAAAATTTCAATTTAAATACTGAAATAGTAAGTATTAAAAATGTGCTTTCTTCACTAGCTGACATGCATCCTTTAATTTCAGACTGGTACAAATTCACCATATATATCTGCACTGTCAGAATGTTTCCTGATTTTTATTATTACTTATATATTTTTAATTATTATTTCTATATATAACTTTTATTATATATTAATAAATCAATACCATATACTATATTGTATTTGCTCTAATCCAGATAAAATAGTATTATTAAAATTACTCCAAATATTCTTCGCCAGAGAAGGGGTTATGCTGGTAAGACTAAACTCTCAAAAGGGGTCACGATTATTGTAAGCTTGAGAAAAACACTACTATATGAAAAGCAGGATGCTATTATTAGCTACTTACACAGGCTGGACATACATCCTGCTTGTATAGCCTGGAAAAAGCACTGACATTTTCATCAGCAATTTTTTCACTGACTAATGAAAGAAATTAAAATGAAGCAACTATTGTTATATACAGTTTTAGCATAAAATGTTCTGTGGAGATTACTCTTACCATAAAATCTCCGGTGGTGATGAGATCTACACTTGTTTCTAATGCTTTCAGAATCAATTTGAAACAACGACCTATTTCTTTCTTTGATACTTTAGAAACTGCACAAATCTCTAGATTAGTAATAAAAAAAATCTTTCTCAATTAGAAATGTCATTTTAATTAAAAATACTGAAATGGACAAAAAATTATTTCTGATTATTCTGATACAAATAATTATGTTAAAAAAATTTAAAGTTCTAAATACAACTTTTAAGATTATACTTGCTAGGCTGAAACTAAATCAATATAACTATAATTTTGTTTTAAAAATATAATAAAATAAACTTCTTATAATAATTGATAAAGCAATAATTTCAGCCCATATTGTCACTAAGTTAGGTCAGAACCTTCAGCTTTTATATATTCGGGTCAATTCTATGATACAAAAGAAATTTTTATGGCTTTTGACACTATAAATTATGCACACATATATATACTTTTTTCATATTCTTAAGTTACATGAAGAGAGAGAGAGAGAACAAGCTCAAGCTCCTACAGAATACAACATTTATTAAATGCAAGCCAATGTACTACTTGCATTATTAACACACTGCTGCAGTCTTGATAATCTGAATGCTTAAAACTGTGCCAACATCTAAAAACCAATATTTCTCATGCCAGATTCATTCAAAGAGGAAAACACAGAGAAAAAATAAGTCTGATAACCAAGACATTAGATTATATACAAACAGAATAAGTGTATCTCCCGACTCTTTAAATATTTTGAGATTCAAAGCATTTTTGAGTAGATAATATACATAACTTAGGCTGAAATTCTTATTCTACAAGCACTGGGAATCAAACTAAACCCATTTCATTAAAAACTGAAAAATTAACATTTCGAGCTTGTCCAAAACAAAAATGAAATCTCAATTTAAGAACAGCAAAGACTTGCCCAAAAAAATACTGATATTTTGATCCATATTAAAAATCCATTACTATAATACAAATAGAATTTCTTATTGTCTATTAGCCAATAACAATTTAACTATTACTTAAAAACACTTTACTAACTTTGAAGATTCAGTAATCCTTTGCTAACCACGAGATAAATTCTCTGAAAAGTACCACATCTGACAAGACTAAGGTCCCAAAAAATACAGGGGGTTTGGCAAAGAACAATAAAATATAACAATAAAGGGAAAAACCCCATAAACTGCAAAATTGAACTTAATATGCACTTTTGTAACAAAAACAACAAGGCCTTGAATGGGTTGAGCACGCTGAATTCTGATGGGATCCTTCCACTTGTTCAGATTACGAACCTAAGGGGGCATAAATTCAAATTAAGAAAAGACAGATGTAGATTAGATGTGCGGAAATTTGCCTTTAGCCAGCGGGTGGTTAATTGCTGGAACAAACTTCCATCTGTGGTTGTGGAAGTTGATAGGTTGAATAAATTTAAGGAGGAACTGGGAACTGGACAGGCATTTGGAGGGAATGGTGTGTTTTTTTTTTTTTTTTTTTTTTTACCTGATGCTGCATAAGCTCATACACTTGCTTTCTTGCATCAAATGCCACTGCTACTACTACATGTCCAAAATACATCCAAGGAAATATAAATGTCAGTCAATATTCAAATGTTTAGAGCCCACAATAAAGGATAATAAAAAAAGGTTAATTTGTAACAAAAACAACAATCTTTCAAAGTGTTACAAAACATGTCCAAAATACATCCAAGGAAATATATAAATGTCAGTCAATATTTTCAAATATCTGCACCCAATAATGTACACATACAATAATCTCCCAATTATGAAGGGTTGGGAAAAAATTTTCTTGGATAATAAAAATCCGAGGTAATTTGCAAAATTAAAGGACAGTACATAAATGTGATAAAAACAGAGTGGAGCCTGTGTTGCTCCATGTAGCCTGTACCTAAATAGACACTCATTGAAGATGACACTTTAATACTTTTTTAATTTTTATTACTGTAGAGACCCTAGTTAATCTGCCTCCATAGCACCATAATAGACTGC
The DNA here is from genome assembly GCF_048544385.1 of Mastigoproctus giganteus. Classification (NCBI taxonomy): domain Eukaryota; kingdom Metazoa; phylum Arthropoda; class Arachnida; order Uropygi; family Thelyphonidae; genus Mastigoproctus; species Mastigoproctus giganteus. Next base: position 93,031,521 of record NC_143576.1, on the reverse strand, counting down.
AATTGAGAGTCTAATATGGTACTGATGAGTGCATCATTAAGAGGGCACAGCATACAAATTCCCTCACTCTGCACCTCCATGATTTCTGGGAAGCAGGAGCAATAACTGAGTTTTTTTTTTCTGTTTAAGACCCGAGTGAACTGAATGGATTAAAAAAAAAAAATTGGGGTGGGTTGTGTACGGGGACAGTATAATTTTATTTATCAAAGGCCAATGACAGAAGTAAGATACATATGGCATAGTATTTACATCGATGTTTCTTACAAAGGTTAAAGCTATACAAGTGTTGCCCAAAGCAGTGGGTGATGTAGAAATGTACTTCAAGTTGAACTTTTGAATTTTTCTTCCGATGATATACGTTTCTTACATTTCTGTTCATATTTCCTTTGCAATTTTTTCGACCTTATGAAAATTTTCTTCAACTCAGCACACTTATCAGTTTAACTTTACAATTATTTTATCAGTTATTATTGCTAAGTAATATTGTAGATCCTGTTATTCTCTCCAAATCAACACCAATTTCAATGTCCTATCTCTTTGCAATCCACAGTTACACTGCCCAAACGCCACGCGGCGTCACCATTTTCAGTGTTCACTGAAAACCGCTGCACCCCTCCCCCCACTAACCACCATTTTAGATACGGACATAAACCCTCTATCCAACAAAATTTAAATCATAGAGTATCATTTATAGTTTATGAGATATAAGCACAACAAATCTTGCCATTTTTTTGGTCACTAGAGTTTTCGTAAAGACCCACCTAAACTGAAGCGAATTTAAAGACGTATTCACATCAAAAAACGGGGTGTACAAATATATCAAACTGCATTATCTCCATTCAGGAGGGATTATTATAATATCAAATTTTAAAAAATGTTTTGACAATAATTAAAACACAAACCTAAATTAAAAAACACATGCTACATCATGAAGAAATATTTAATACAGCTGGCCTCGATTAACATGATTAATTCATCCCACGAGCGCATCGCGCAAAACGGAAACACGTTAATTGAATATAATAATCAATAGGAAAAATTATAATTGGTCCTTGACCTTCTGTAAATAAAGAATTTTATGTCTATAAAGAATTTTAAAAATACCTTTTAAATAAATTTTTACCTGTATACAATGTAAAATATAATGAAAATAATTATGGAATTAAATGTTTATTGCATAAAACAGCAGTTCACAAACTGTGCGCTGCGGAATATTTTAAATTTTCGATGGAAGCACAGTGATACTCGACATCTGTCGGACACCGTGCAAACTGGGGCTATCAGGAAAAGGTGAAGGTACTAGCCTGAGGTAGTTCACAGTTTCAACATTTCTTATTAAGTTGTTTGGACCTAACTACTAAACGGAACTGTTAGGTATTTCTTTCGGTATGGGTGTGCCTTGAAAAAATTACTGAGACACTAAGGGTGGCGTGAACCGAGAAAGTTTGGGAACCTCTGACATAAAATACACAATGAAGAAATGACTGTTGCGGAAATATTTGAACAGTGTTGACTTTCTCTTTTCATCAATCAATTTCCGATAGCCGACAATCTTCTCTGGGTCCTGGCGAAATAAATATCGCAGAGAACCTCACACATTTTGTTTGAGGTTCTCTGCGATACAAAAGATTTCATCTAGTTCTTTTACCATTATCTCCTTCGCGGTAACATTTTCATCTGGCTCATTTAAAAATTAGAATTTTTAAATGCAAGTCTGTATTGACTTTATTAGTGGATGGAACACACCGAGGCGGGCAGCAGGCAAACGTTTGTTTATTCCCCATCTGACGTGCCATTCAAATATTTTTCAACTATCGCATAAAAAAAAAAATCGCATTAACTGGAAATTTGCATCGTGTAAAGCGAAAAGTGGTATAATTTTTTTCAAATAGTGGTAACTGAAACACGCGTTAACCGAACTCGTGTTATGAGAGGTCTGGCTGTGCAAAATACAGGCCAGTGACATTGCAATAGCAATATGAACACTATGATAATAATGGAATCTACAGTATAATATCTGAGAAAACAATGTATATGAATTAATGAAAAAGAGAAGAGAACATATCTCAACCAACTACAAAATTAGATCCATGAAGTACACACAAGTAAAATGTTTAAAATTATATACAAATTAGTGTTGCATACATTCAGTCTAGGTGATATTTTCGAGGGTAATCACCTAGACCAGTGGTGTCCAACCTTTTCCCTTACAGGGGCCGTATTCAGAGTTAGATTTGTTTCGTGGGCCACACCAAGTGACTTGAGAAAAATTTGTACCATTTTCCATATCTTGTTACACATAAAAGGAAGTTTATTTTCATTTTATTGTTTTTTCTTTTCAAGCTATATATAAAATATGCAAATTCCCAGCACTTTTATGTACAACAAATCTATGTCGGTGATTTATTTTTTACATTTTATTAAAATTATAAAAAAATACTTTACTTTTGTTTTAAAAAAATACTTTACTTTTGCTTTCAAATGCTCACTTCAGAAAATTTACAACCTGAAAAGGATCACTGCTTTTCAATATTAAGGTGAATAAATAAATATAATGATAACCCTAAAATTGAAATATTCGAAAATTTTTATTAAGTACAACTGAACAAAACTTAACATTTAATGACATAATTGAGGCTGGATATTTTTAGATAATTGTTCAAAATTTGGTTACAAATTTGTGAAGCCAATCTCAATACATAATGAAGATTATGTCCTGATGGTATTTCATGATGGAGCTCAAGGTCCTGATGGTATTTCTTCACTTGTTCTCAAAACCTGCACACCCGAACTTACTCCTGTTGTTTTCTGCCTTTTTTCCACTTTCTTAATCTAAAGAAATTTGCTTGGAAATTTGTTCATATTCAGGCAGTTTCTAAAAAGACCTACAAATCCCTCCCATCCAATTATTGTTCCATTGCAATTACTTCTACTCTTTCTAAAGTAATGGAGAAATAAATTAACCATTAACTCTTAAATTATGTAGAAACCTTCCTTCTGATCAACAATCACCAGTATGGATTCCATCAGTGTCGATCCACTGGTGATATTCTGGCTTATGTTACCCATTTATGGACAAATTCAATGGAAAAGTTCGGTGAAACACAAGCAGTTGCTCTTTATATCTCAAAGGCTTTTGATCGTGTTTGGCATAAAGGTCTTCTAAACAAGCTTCCATCTTAGGGTTTACCAACTATTTTTTGTAATTGCTTATCCAGTTTCTCTCTGATCTCTCACTAAGGGTGCTGGTAGATGGCTGTCTGTCTTCTAACTTCTCCACTAATGCTGGTGTCCCCCAAGGTTCAGTTCTTTTCCCCACTCTTTTCCTCTTGTATATTAACGACATACTCCCATTGACTGGAAATTCTATCCATAGTTTTGCTGATGATGGCACATTGTTTGTTTGTTATTTGGTTTTTAGGAGCATTAGCAACTAAGGCCATATTGCTCCGGGAATAAACGGTGGTCATTCCCTGACCTTGCCGCATCCTCCATGTTTGGTGGTGACGGGATCGAACCCCGGTCTAATCAAGAAGCGTGTGTTACGCACTACTGCTCCTTACCACCTGGCTACGGAGGCGCCATGGCACATTGTACCATTCCACTTTCCATTTTGAGAAACTTTGCCCTGCTCAATCAGCTTCAACTCTCGAATATCTGCTACCAATTCCTTAAATGTCGATCTCCAGGTAATTGTCCAGTGGGGCAAAGACAACTTAGTTGATTTCAATCCTTCTGAAACTCAGTCCTGTCTTATATCTTGCAAAAATGATTGTTCTGCTCCTATGCTTATCTTTGGTGACACTGATTTTTGGCAAGTTGATATATCTCTTTTGGGGATTACCCTGACTTCTAATCTCTCTCTTGGCACAAGCACATTACAAATATTGCTTTCTCTGCATCTAAAAAACTTGGTTTTCTCTTTCATTCTCGGAATTACTTTTCTTCCAAACAGCTGTTCTACTCTGTACAAATCAGCCCTACAATGGAATATTGTTCCCACATCTGGGCCAGTGCCCCCCCAAAACCTCTCTCAGGATTCTAGATTCTATTCCGAATAGGGCAGTTAGGTTAATTAAGGACTCCTCTCTAACAGAGTCTCTCCACTCGCTGTCTCATAGACGTACTGTTTCTGCTGCATGCCTCTTCTACAGATACTTCCATGGGCACTATTCTGAATTGGCTTCTATAATTCCCACTCTGTTTCAAAACAGACCGAACACGTGCTGCCACCAGACAGCATCCATTCACTGTCAAATTTCAAACTCACAGAATGAACTTTTCATATTCCTCATTTATTCATTCAACTGTCATTTTCTGGAACAACCTTCCTTCATTCGTATTTCCTGAAAATTACAGATGTTGAAGTCTAATGTCAACAAATATCTTCTTTCGTCTTCTCAACCTCCAACCCAAGCATGGTACTAAGTACTATAAGTTCTATTAACTCTCGTGTTTGGGGTTTTCATTAAAAAAAAAAAAAAAAATGCTCATCCATTATTCTGTTTCTTTCAAAATATTTATTTCATTTTAGGAGTGAAAAAAATCTGCTTGCAAACATACACTGATCCTTACGAAGTAGCCATTTTCGTGGCATTTTATTTTATTAGCGGAAAATCTTCAGAGGGGAGAGCGTTGTAGAATTCAATTAGTTTATTTTCGCAGTCCATATACTTATTTTTGAATCATGTTTTGGCTTGAAGATCAATAATTTCAAGTTGCAATCTGGGATTGTAGCTTTCAGCCATAGAAGTAAATGGGTTCTCAAACAAAAGTTTGTTTTTTCATGGGATTTTACATCAGCAAATAGACTTTCAAATTTGTCAAAAAAGTAATTGTAATAACAAAAGGAAACGATTCTTGGGAAATGTGTGTTTCTTTAGCTCAGTACAATATTCAAAGTGAACTAAAAAATTGTCTTGCTGAAATGGGATTTAAATAACTTATTCTGAAATGATTTGTTGTCACCAAACAAATCAGAACAATTTTCCTTTCCCTTGTTTTAAATTAAGAGCATTTAAATGACTAGAAATGTATGAATTGCAAGATCAAGCAGCCAATCCATATTTGATAGCTGTTTTATTGGTTTCCCTTTTTCTGTTTTTAAACATTCGGTGCTGTTTCAAAAAGATTTTCACCTGTAGTTGTTCTGTGCATACTCTGTAGATCAGCTAAATCTTCAACTAGTACAAAATTATCATTAATTCCACATAGGAAGATGAGGAGTTGGGCTGTGTCATTTACATCAGTATTGTCATCCAGTGCCACACTAAAATATTTCATTTGTTTTATGTTTTGCGAAAGTTGCCGGAACAAATTCTTTCCAATATCTTCTACTCTTCGAATAATTGCTTGTCAAGACTAACTAATGTCTTCTATCATTATCTTCAAATAGGCCTACGAGGTTGGGAAAGTTCATGTTCATAATGATTACACTCAACACCAACAATGCGATTAAATAATGTATATATATATTTTTTTACTGAAATTATATTAAATAGTTAAAATATATTTTAACTATTTTATCGCTTTTAATGTAAATAGATCAGTTTTTATTATTCGTTGTACATATAATTTCAGTAAAAAAATATTTATTTTATTTAATCGCATGGTTGGTGTTGAGTGTAATCATTATGAACGTCTTCTATCATTGTCCCTCTCTCCGGACAAATTTCTTTCACAATTTTTTAACCGATACCATTTAACAAATTCGCCATCAATGAACAGTTTACTTTCAAAAGCGATCAAATGTGTAACTTGTTAACTGGCACTTACAGCAGATACATTTCTTGACTGATACGTTTTGAGCGTATTTTGTTGTTTTCTTATTTCTTTTTGTAATTTTGAACACTTTTCTTTTTGCAACACTCCTTTATGTTGATCATAAGATTTATGACTGGAATCAGTGTGGTTTTAAATTATATTCTTTAAAAACTCGCACAATCTCCTGATACACCAAACACACTGCCTTTTCGTTGTAATCAACGAAAAAATTGTCTTCAGTCCACCTTGGATCAAAAACATGACACTCCAAATCAATTTTTACCTTTTGGAAGTTTTAAGAATGATTTTTTAAATTCAATACAAATTAATAATTAATTCAATGCAATGAACAAGCTATATCAAAATACATAACTGTATTTAGCGTACATATGACTGCACTGAACCACATGTACACATTTGATACAGTTGAGCTGGACGCTTGCATGCCTGTACACGCAGTGGCGATCAATGAAAGTGAACTATTCCGCGTGGGCCTTATAAAAATTATTCGCGGGCAGTAGGTTGGACACCACTGACCTAGACTGAAAGGAAGAAACAATATTAAGCAAAATTTGTTTCTGTGATAATCAATATTCAGTGTGCCTATATTAAGAAGAATTAATCCAGCTAAAATGCCACGGAGTATGTGTAAATTTAATAAATTGGTCATATTAAAGTGCATGCATATTGATTATATTATATCGATACATCTTCCTCTTCCAGTCACATAGTTCCCTGAGAAGCTGTAGTGGCTACTAACAAATTCCTCCAACTGCATCGATCATGTGCTATACAAGCGGCATCGCAAAATGTCACACCCAAAAGTTCACTGATCCCATTTTTCCAAATAGTTGTAGTTCTTCCTTTAACGGCAGTTTTTGAAGTCAGTTTTGTTATGGTTTCTGTGGCATCAGATAATGTGGTAGTATGCCATTGCCTACATGGCCGACTTTAATCATAGGAAGAGTCATCATGCATCCCACGAGATTCTCTTGAAGAGGAAAGGTGACTAGGCCTGATGTAGCCAGGAGCGAGTGCATTGTACGCATTCCTTGGGTGGACTGGGGTTCAAACCCGTGACTACTAAATACGATAAATATTTGTATTGACAATTTATTGTAAACTCCACTGACTTGGTTGTCGTGCCGGAGTATAAACAGATTTTTTTTTTTTTTTTTTTAACAGCAGAGCCCACTTAGTGCAGAGGGCTGATTACAATTGGTTTTTACCTGGTTTCCAGAGGTCATCTATGTGTATAAACGGATATATATTATTCATTAGATTTGCACAAGTAATTATTATATCTTCAGTTAATGAATTTATTAATGAATCGATGCATAACAATAATAAAGATGTATGCATTTAATATAACTAATTTATTAAATTTATATATACAGCCACTCCCTGGCTTATGTAATACTCCATTTATGTAAATTCAACTTTATGTAAGTTTTAGCCAGCCAGTGCAAACAAAAAAAATCATGGAAACGTATTTTGCATCTCGAAGGAATAAATTGGAAGTATCATGAAAATATCGTAATGTGAACACTGGTGTTTTTTTTTTTTTTTTTTTTTTGGAAATTCATTCCAAGACCTTGGAAGTTGAAGAAATTTTCACTATATAAGCTATTTATCTCTCTAAAAGGTCATTTTTAAAATGGAAATTGCACAACACTTTCATCGTTATCATATGTTCCATTATAAGAATCAATTTTGAATGTCGTTGCGATATTTTTCTAAAACACGTTTCTGTAGCTCACTACCATAAAAACAATTTGCAGTTTTTGGTTTATTGGGCTTTTCTGTTAGCACAATCTATTATAAACAGGTAGTAAACTCAATTTTATTGCATTTGCAATCATACCAATAACTGGAATTCTGTGGGTTTTTACGTTACGGTATTATGGTGAAATGAGTTCCCCTTCCACGAAATCTTCAATCATATAAAAAACAGAAATAAATTTTCAGAATTTTCTCTTCATTCACTTATATTTACTTATTACAATGGTGAAGGGAAAGTGCAAGTGCTGGCAGTGCTAGGAAACGAAACAAAATCGATTTAGAAATGAAGATGATTAATTAAGAAGTACGAAGCAGGACAAAGTTTGTCATCTATTGCACAGAATTAGGTCTCGCTGCTTCAACAGTGAATATTATTTTAAGGGATAGTGTGTGTATGAAAAACATGTTAAAGGATTAAAGCATTTGAGATCAACAGTGATCACAAAACAGCATTCAGGTGCTATATCGAAGATGGAAAAGCTATTAATAATATGGATGGAAAATCAGATTTAGAAGCAAGTGCCCCTGAGGTTAATGACCATTCAAGCAAAAGCAACAAGTATTTATGAAAATATACACAAACCTCAAGCCAGGTTCGTGGCAAGCAACGGGTGGTTTAATAGGTTCAAGCATCGCACTGTGGTTTCCAAAATGTTAAAGTATGTGGTGAAGTCGCCAGTGCCAATTCTGCAGCTGCAGAGAAATTTTGTAAGGTGTTGGATAAAAACCCCTCCTAAATCTCCACAGCCCTCAACTTCCACAGCAGTATGCTTATCAGCTGGAGAGTTAATTCTGGCAATGATGCTCAAAAGTAAAACTTTCTGACAAGGAGACAGGCAACTTTCTGGTTGCCTGTCTCCTCTCTCTCTCTCTTTTTGTGATTTTATAATTTTGAAATTTTTGTAAACGAGATAAAAAAATTGAATAAATAATTTACTTGTTCATCGAACATTTCTTTTTTACTTCAATCAAATTTATGAGTGCTGCATAAGCACTTAAAGAAATTCCGACTTACTGTATTCCTTAACATTCGGGCTGGATTAATTCTTAATAGAGCCATACTGAATATGATTATCACAGAAACAGAGAAACACTATGTCATCACTGTTTTACTTCTAAGTGGTTGACCTTTGAAAACATCGCCTATATTGTAGGTACAATTATCAGTACTGGATGTCACCTCATTGTGTTGTCCTTTAACTTAATTTAACATCACAAGATTTATGTAATTGGTTTCCCATAAATTATCAGGTTCAAAATTCTGTTATCTTATTAATGAAAATCATTCCTTAAGTAATACACAGCATTTAAGATAATTATATAATGCTACACTGATTTTCTTTGGACAAATCAAATAATAAAATTTCCTTTTTTTCTCTAAAGATCAGCAGTTTTTTTTTTTTTTTGAATAACATTACAATGAGCAATTAAATTTAGATTCTTCTTGGCCAATTTTCCAATCTTTAAAAGTACAGTTACTCTTACTTCATTTAATTCCTTGCTACTGCCAGTTTCATTTCATTTATGAAAATGAAATGAAGTGAGTTTACCTCCAATAATCATCATTATTCTGACTTTCAAAAGTGTTACCTTTTTTACTATGAAAAAGATAAAGATGTGGTGGGCCTTATCTATATTTGAAACTAGAAGAAATCTGCTCTACAAGATTGCACTAAATTATCTTACTCGGTATTCAGTTTCTATTTCCTAATTCATGACCGATTTAAACTTCACAACCATATCATTTTCCAGCTTAACAGTATATAATGAATAAACTTATCTCACAGAATACTCAGCTAAATCCACAGGAAACTTTGTGACTCCAAAAAAAAAAATAAATAAATAAATAAATAAACACAAACAACTTTAGGCTTCAGCTTAATTTCCAGTAAGCTCTGATTCCTTTCTCAACCAAAGAAATCTTTATTCAATTTCTAATCTCCTTTTTTGAATGCTCCTTTCACGTTCTGTTACCAGTAACAGCTGTCAAATGCTTCTGCAACACCTTCGGAACTGTCATGATCATGCATGATAATGCTTTGCAATTCTTTCACATAAAATGTTAAGAATCATTTAGTTTTATTGCAGTAGATGCTTTGTGAATCATAATAGATTAACACGTTAATTTAGTCACTAGAAAAAAAATAACAATTGTACTGAGAAATTCAATCTTCTTGCACATAACAAATATTGCTAAATTTTGTTTTTGCCACATTAAAAGAATGCTATTTTGTACATACCTGCTAAAGTGAGCATCCATAATTTGGGATATTTTTTCTGTTTAAGATTTGTAATATATGAAAAAGGTGACATTTCCCTCTTCTAGTGCTAATGCTTATTAGAGCTACGTAAGTTAGTTACAGATAGTTTGTGAACCAGTGACAACCAAAATTTGGCATTGCCTTAGAACAGCTATGAGCAAAGACAGAAAATTTCCACTGTGTGGGTACAGTTGGAAAAATGCAAGTTTGATTACACATTAGCTTAATTGTATGGAATAAAACTATTTTTTTTTTTTTTGTGAACTTAAAAGTAGTTGCTATTTATGGAAGATGTTCAATGAAGCTGTTTGAAAGAAAAAATTACGTGCAACTATACAATAATATAAATAAAATGACTTGCAGGAATATTACAATTGTCCAATTCAAAAGTGGAGGTGTGGGATAAAATTTTTTTATCTTTCATCTTTTAATTTAGCTCAGCAGAGTAACAATGAAACTAAGGACTCCTGAAGCAGCTTCCATTATTTAATTTCTACTCTAAACAGACAATTCACACAAATAAAAAATGCATTTAATTCCACACAACCAAATTAAAATTCAACTGGACAATCAACTGTTTTTCCAGCTGTATCCACACAGTGGTCTCTCTCTCTCTCTCTCTCTCTCTCTCTCTCTCTCTCTCTCTCTCTCTCTCTCTCTCTCTCTCTCTCTCATGGATTTACTATAATAACACCAAACTTCATCAGAGGTTCATGCAAACACTGTATGGCCACCTTGACAATCCATATTTGGTAGGAGCAGTTCACACCACAGAATACTCAGCAGTTTGTACTGAGTTATGAAGTTTAGTGATTAAATGATAGTATTAAAAGAGAAATTTCACCCTTTTTGGAATGGCTTACAAGTATTAAACAGCAAACAATATCCTAAAATATGGATACTCTCTCTGCAACAGGTATGTACCTTATACATAAACAGTAGAGCTAGTTTTAATACACAATTCGTATAACATTTTGCTACATGACTATTATGATAGCAAACACATAACTCAGCAATCTTTGTTATGCAGGAAATTGAGACTGCACGCCTCATCAATTCCTTAAGATAGTTTTTTTTTATTCCACCAATGCAAAAGTATTTTTTTTCTCTAAAGCACATTCATTCATGATTTAGTACAATTTCCCCCAAACTGTGTTCCGTGAAAAATCCTAATTAATAATTAAAAAATAATAATAAAATAAATAAATTTTGCATATTTGTAGCGTACACCACTTTTGTATCATTCTAATTTTTGACATTTTTTTTCAGTTATCAATATACTGTACTGGCATCGACTAATAACAGACTATGGAACACTTAATTTTGGCGGGCTTTGCATAGAGAAGTATGCGTAAAGGTAATAACATCTACGAAAAAGTAGCAATGTAGTGATCTAATATGCCATTCATATGTGATTTAGCCTGAAGTACACGGGTTGAGGGAGAGTGGGAAGCGACAGTTATTTGAATTTCAGCTTTACACATGTTGGAAATAAAGATGCACAGTGCGGCATATGAAATAAAATATTAGCAAGCAGTTCTTTGGCTTTCGCTAAACTAGTGTTCCGTAAATATATTGTGAGATGAAGTGTTCAGTGACTAAAAAAAGTTTGGGAAATGCTGGTTTAGGAAATGGTGAAAACCGGGTAGATGTTTTTGGAATTGAAGTCATATGGACAATATTACAGTCAGACTGAAGCACATCATTAATAGGTTTCTGAGTGAATGCAATAATGTCAAAATTTGCCAGATGTTGAAAAACATTCCCAATAAGCCATATTGATCTTCATCGCTGTAACCTAAAAGAAAGGCACAGTCTCTCAGTATGTACACATGGTTATCATGGAGAAGCAAGGACTTCCATATGGGTTTTCCTCCACCTACCAAGTAAGAGAAGAGAGTAGAGAATGGAAGCAGATAGAAAGATCAATGGCAGAAAACATATGGGTAGGTATATGGAAAAAGGTGTTTGTTCTCATATTTAAGAGGGAGAGGTCATTGTCAGTGAGTATATGCTCTTTGACTCAACTACTTCCACTGATATCACCACTACCCCACAGAGCGTTATGTCCATTCAAATCTCCAAGAAGTAAGAAGGGTGGAGGCAACTGCATAACAAGATAATCAAGGTTCTCTCTGGAGAATGTCAGATTCACGCGGCAAATAAATGGAGCAGACTGCTAATAAAAATCCCACTGTAAGGAGAATTGCAACAGGCTCTGTTGATTACAAGTTGAACAGGCTGAAATGGGGTCTGGTTGCTCACGAGGATAGCTACCTTTGCATGAGTAGGAGATATCCACAATTAGCATTAGTAGTGGCATAAGATGCAAGAAAGCAGGCTTATACAGCATCAGCAAAAAAAAAAAAAAAAAAAACCTCCTCATTTCACCTATCCCTTTCCCTCCAAAAGTTTGTCATATATTTCCTTAAATTTATTGAAGCTATCAACTTCCACAATGACAGATGGAAGTTTGTTCCAACAATAAACCAATCGCTGGCTAAAGACAAATTTCCACCCATCTTTTCTGCAACTGTCTTTTCTCAAGTTGAATTTATGTCCCCTCAAATGCATAATCTGATTAAGAGGCAGAATCCCAAACATCACTGAACCTATCAATCAAAGCCTTAAACATGTCAATCAGATCACCTCACAGGAGTCACCAGACATTGCAATTTGCAGGACTGAAGACTTTCTTCATAAGAGCATCCATTTGTTCTCCCTCCCCCGACTAATCTTGTTGCCCTTCTCTGTACTCATTCCAGCAGCTCTACATCCTTCCTAAAATGAAACTCCAAGACCTCTATGTGGTACTCAAGGTGTGGTCTGACCATTGCTTTATATAAAGAGATAGCCACTTCCTCAATCCTGTTTTAATAAGGTTATCTTTAATAATAACCTTACTGTGCCAGTTATTTGGTAAATTTTAGCATTAGTACAGGTATACGATGCAAGAAAGCAAGCTTATGCAGCATCAACAAAAAAAAAAAACCCTCCCATTTCACCCCTCCATTCATTCTAAATGCCTGTTCAGTTCAACGTTAAATTTATTTAGGCTACCACTTCCACAATAAAAGATGGAAGTCTGTTCCACCAATCAACTGCCCGCTGGCTAAAGGCAAATTTCTGCACATCTATTCTACTACCATCTTTCCTCAATTTGAAACTGTTCCCACTCAGGTTCTTAATCTGAGTAAGAGGAAGAATCCCATCAACATTAAGCTTGCTCAACCCATTCAAGGACTTATACACCTCAATCAGATCACCTTGCAGGTGCCTACTCTTGAGGCACTGCAATTTGCAGAACTTAAGTCTTTCTTGGTAAGAGAACCCCTTTGTTCCACTCACCAATTTTGCAGCCCGTTGTACTTTTTCTAGCAACTCTACATCCTTTCTAAAATGAGGCCTCCAGACCCGCACACAGTACTCTAGGTCAGTGTTTCTCAAAGGGTGTGCCGCGGCACATTAGTGTGCCACAAAATTTTCTAAGTGTGCTGCAAAATCTTAAATATTGTCATATTAAACTGTGTTTGTGTTGTAAATTAAATAATTTAGGGTTAGGCGATTTCTTAAGGTAATTTAAATGTATATAAAAATTAAAAATTCTACAAAACCGTTTTTTGTTTATTAGAAAAAACTGAAAATGGATATACGAAAAATTTTAAATAAAAACAAAACTGTTGATGTCGGCTACAGTAGTTCTGCAGCAGATACAAATATATGCATTGAAAATAGCGATAATATGAACAATACCAGCGCCGATGAATCTCAGCCAAAAATATTGAAAATTAGTACAAGAAAATATAATGAAGATTACTTAAATTTTGGTTTTACATGGTCAGGGGACATAAATTTCCCCCTACCTTTATGTGTTGTATGTGGACATAAAAAAGTAAACAGTGCAATGGTTCCTAGCAAGCTAAAACACAATATGGAAAAAGTTCATCGAAATTTGATGTCTAAAGACAAAAGGTATTTTGAACGATTAATGACAAATAGTGCCAAACAAATACAAAAAAACTGGAAAGCACAATAAAAGTGTCTGAGAAAGTACAAATTGCCTCCTATGAAGTAGCGCAACTTATTGCACAAAAAGGGAAACCTCATTCGATTGGAGAAACGTTGATCGGTCCCGCTTGTCGTATAATGGTGAAGTGTATGTTCTGCAAAGATGCAGAAGCTGAAATAAATAAAATTCCTCTTTCCAATGATACTATAAGTCGAAGAATAATCAATATGTCGGAAAATATAGTAGAAAATGTTCGACAAAAACTTGGTCAAATTTTTGCTCCGCAAATAGATGAGTCAACAGATATCAGTGGGAAAGCACAATTAATGGGATTTGTTCGATTCATAAACGGAATTTAATTAGAACCAATTTTTATTTTGTCAAGAATTGCCAGGAAGAACGACGGGAAGCGAAATATTTAATTGTGTAGATAACTTTTTCGAAAAGACAAAGTTATCGTGGAATTTTTGTACAGGCATTTGTACAGATGGTGCTGCATCAATGATCGGACCTGAAAAAGTTCTGGCAAAAAAAAATTCAAATCTTATTTCTACACATTGCATTATTCATCGAGAAGCTTTAGCAGGCAAAACTCTCCCGACAGAATTAAGCATTGTATTAGATGACATAATAAAAATTGTTAACTATATTAAAAGCAGACCTTTAAAATCACGAATTTTCAAAGAATTATGCTTAGTTAGTTAGTTAGTTAGTTATTTGGTTTTTAGGAGCATTAGCAACTAAGGCCATATTGCTCCGAAAGAATTATGCGACAACATGGAATCTAACTACAACTGTTTATTACTACATAATGATATTCGTTGGCTTTCTAGAGGAAAAGTTTTAGCCCGTGTATTTGAATTACGAGCAGAACTTTGTATATTTTTTAAAAATGAAATAAGTACTGCAGGAAAACAAAAGAATCGTATGAAAATACAAAAATTTTATGATTGTTTTAACAATGAATTGGGGTGTGAAAAATTGGCTTACATAGAACATATATTTGCACATCTTAATATTTTAAATACTAGTTTACAAGGGTGGAACGAATATCTTAACATCAACAGATAAGTTAATTGCTTTTGATAAAAAATTATGCTTGTGGGCGAATAAACTTGATGAAAATAATTTAGCTGTTTCCTAAGATTCCTGAACAGGTGAGAAATTTTCTTGCACCAGTGGTGAAAAATCATTTGGATTTGCTTCAAAAGGCAATGAAAATATTTTCCATCTATTAAATCAGAAAAATATGACTGGATTCAAAATCCTTTTATTAAATGATACATCAAACTGGAATCTTTGTCTTGAAGAAGAGGAAGAACTGATTTCCCTTTCATCCGATCGAACATTAAAAATCAAACATTTGGAATTTCATTTAGATACTTTTTGGATTTCAGTCAGAGATGAATATCCAAAGTTATCTAAAACAGCAATAAATATTTTACTCCAATTTTCTACGTCGTATTCATGTGAGTTAGGATTTTCAACTCTCACTAATATGAAAAATAAAAAACGAAGATTGGAAAATGTCGAAGATTACCTGCGAGTTGCTCTGTCTGAAATAAAACCTGATATAGCAGAAATAAAAAAACATCGTCAATCACATATTTCACATTGACTATAATTTTTTAAATAAAAATTCATTTGATCTCTATCAAATATTTGAATAATTTAAAGCTTTGTTGAAGGCATACACATTTTCTTTTTGTAATTATTTATTTAATTATTTTTATATTTTATTTTGGTTGTAAGAATTGTTTGAATAACACAGATATAACATAAGTATAAATAAAAAAATTGTTAATATTATTTTTCGTTCTATTTATTTAATTTAGAAATTTCTTCTTCTATGACTACGTAGGTGTGCAGAGAAATTTTTCTTCTTTGGAAAATGTGCCACGAGAGTAAAAAGATTGAGAAACACTGCTCTAGTTGTGGCCTGACCATTGCCTGGTATAACAGGATAATCACCTCCCTGTCCCTGCTAGCAAAATTCCTATATATTGACAAGACTCCATGACCTGCCCTCGCAGCCCATCCGCACTGCTCAGCACTTCATATTTGACCACAATTACCCCCAGATCTTTTTCACTTTCCACGTCCCTGAGTGTAGTACCACACAGTTGGTACGTTTCTCTTTGGTTATTGCTACCTATATGCAGTACTTCACATTAGTCATGTTAAACTTCAGTTGCCACTTCTCAACCCATTTGCCAACTTATCTATAGGGTGTCTCAAAAATATTGATACAAATGTTTAGGGGAGGTAGGTAATATCTAAAGGAATGTGAATTGCATAGGAACTCATAACCAGAAATGTCACGGGAAAGTAGTAGCAGAGGCACAAGAAGCAGAAATGACACAAGACAGTAATTAGTGGCAAACATTTATTTGACATAATATTAACAATGGAGTACGAGATGGATGCATTTCATGATGTTACAACAGATTCTCGAAGGTTCCATCATGAGACGAGATGGATGCGTGACACCGGCGCAGCATGGATTGGCGGACACGGTTGAACACACTTGGAGTTTCTTTGACAGTAGCAGCAGAGCAGACGAGTCTCGCCACGAGATCCATTTCCATCTCCACAGGCGATCCATACACAATAGATTTGACGGCCCCACACAGAAAGAAATCAAGGCGTGATAAATCAGGTGAGCGTGGGGGCCAGGCAATGAGTCCACCACGGCCAATCCATCGATGCCCAAAACGCCTGTTCAAATGGTCACGAACACACCTTCCATAATGGGCAGGTGCCCAGTCATGTTGAAACCAAATGTTGCGTCTCACATTTGCTGGAACTTTGTCAAGTAACCCTGGTAGAACTTGTTCAAGAAAGATCCGATATTTAGCGGAGTTCATGTGGGATGGTAACAGGTATGGGCCGACTAAGTAGTCACCAACCATATCTGCCCACACATTTATTGCGAAGCGATGTTGTGCCGCATGGAGGCGCACGCCGTGTGGGCCCTCTGCTAATCCATACACTAGGTGCATGTCTGCCAGCTCACAGTTCGTATATGGATGCAAGCTCTTCATGCGGCAACTACTGCTTGAATGAGTAAACCAGAAATTTTCCCTCTTGCGAACTGATGAACAGCGCTGTGTACCGACTCACGGTGACGTTTCCGGTTATGGGTTCCTATGCGATTCACATTCCTTTAGATGTTACTTACCTCCCCTAAACGTTTGTACCAATATTTTTGGGACACCCTGTAGATCCAGTCGGAGTAGCATACTGTCTTTACTGTCATTAACAACCCTGCCAACCTTTCTATCATCTGCAAACTTGGACATTAAACCTGATATACCTTCATCAATATCATTGATAAATATACAAAACAATGGGCCCAATACCAAACCCTGGGAAACTCCACTAATAACAATTGTCCACAAAGAGCAGTGTCCATTGATTACCACTCTGTATCGTCTCCCACTAAACCATTCCTTTATCCATTGTAGCAGCGCTGCAATGGATAAAGGCAGCAGCTTAACCCTTAATGCCATATCTCCCCAATTTGTACAGCAGTCTTCCTTGTGCAAGAGTATCAAAAGCTTTCCTGAAATCCATGTATAAGGATATCAAAATTAGTTTTGACATCCAGTTCCTTTGTGACCACATCATGGTATCCAATCAAATTGGTCAGACAAGACCTCCCTTCAACAAACCCATGCTATGTCCAAGCTATAACTGAAGTCTTGTCTAGATGATCCTGCATGCTTCTTTAACCAGTTGTTATTTGGTTTTTAGGAGCATTAGCAACTAAGGCCATATTGCTGCGGGGATATGCGGTGATCATTCCATGACCTTTCCGCATCCTCCGTATTTGGTGGTCACGGGCTTGAACCCCAGTCTAATCAAGAAGCGTGTCCTACGCACTGCTGCTCCTGCCCACCTGGCAAGGAGACCCCTTTAACCAGTAATTCCATTATTTTCCCCAGAACACAAGTTAAACTAACAGGTCTATAGTTACTTGTGTCACCCTTTTGAACCCAACTGGTGAATTGGTAATACATTCGCACACCTCCTGTCAATGGGGAACTTCCCTGAGTCCAATGAAGCTCTCATAATTATGGCTAACGGTTTGCTTACTTCCTTTTTAATATAACTGTACTCACTCCAGATCCTGTCCATCCCAGGTGCCTTTTTTATGTTCAACTTCAACAATTTCTCCTCCACTTTTCTCTCAGTTATTACAAAATAACTTAGCTCCCTGTTAAGAGTTTGATAAACTTCTAGCACTCCCCTCATTGAATAACTCCTTATGTGTGAACATAGATGCAAAATACTCATTCAGTTTATCAGCTACCTGAGCATGATCATCAGTTAAGTGGTACAATCCGATTCATCCCTTTCCTTGTAGAGTTTATACAAGGAAAGAACTCTTTGCATTCTTTGCCAAGGATTTCTCGTAATCTGCCTTCGCTTGCCTAACCTTCTTTGTGACTTGATTACAGACTAGCTTATATCTGCCACTCAGTTTGTCACTCCTAGGGGTACTCTGTTCACTATTCTGAAAGATTAGAAAAAGATTTCTCGTAATCTGCCTTCACCTGCCTAACCTCTAATTCATCTGTAATGCTACTAAATAACACTGACTCGAATCTATAAAAAGTCTTTATTATGATAATATAAAATAAATTAAAAAATACACGCCTACATAGTGATCGTATAACAGTATATTAAAATATTAAAAAAAAAAAATAAATGTACAACAAAAATAAAATACAATAAAATATATAAAATTAAAAGCAATAAAAGTTGTTTAAAATCACTAGAACCACTAACACAGGAGCTTTCGGTAACAGCAGCCGCCTTCATCAGCTATAGTGGTTGCAGGATGACTGACAATCTATATGTACCACATACATCTCAGCAAGTCTGCGACATGAATTATGGTGTCTGCGCACGGTTCACTTCTCGTGCATTGGAACCGGAAACTGGACGGGCCACTCTAAACCATTCGTCTCTTCGTAGGATGAGGGCTTCAAAGAGTGGATGAATGCGACAGCCTTTATCCCTATTAAGACTGTAGTGCTCACCTGAACATATTCTTAAACTCTCCAGCCATTTCCAAAAGCCACGTGCCTTATCCACAATCACTGCTTCTTTAGCTGTAATGCCATGCTCAGTTTCCCAGGCATGTTCTGCTACAGCTGAACCTCCGTAATTTTCAGTCTTAAAGGTTCTATTGTGTTCTGTCTGCATTTCGTTTCTCCCACAAAACATCCCCCCACAATCAGGACACTCAATTTCACATATGACCCCCACTAGTGTCATTACCTGCAATAGGATCTTTGGTTGCGGACACTATTGTGTGCAGCCTCCAACCTGGCAGCTGCACACAGCATATCTTACATGAACACAAGATACGGGAAATGGGTTCCAGTGGAAACAGGTGTAAAAGCATTCCTGCAACTGTTGTTCATACCTCTTAAACACCTCTCAATGGTGCTCTGGGGGTAACCACACGTTACTAGGTCCGCTGTAACATGTTTAATCTCATCGCCTCTCTCTCTTCACACAAGGAGCAGTGGGACCCCACCCTTTCCACTGAGGCCTTAACCACACTATTTTTGTGGCAACTGGCCTGAGCTGTTTTGAAGTGTGTGTATTGGCCCCGACACACAGGTTTTCTGTAAACCTTAGTTTTCAAGTATCGGCTTTCTCTGTATACACATACGTCTATGAACGGAAGGGTCCCCCGCTCAACCTCCAAAGTAAACTGAATATAAGGTGAACTGCTATTCAACCAATTGACTTTCTATTTCGTGTCCTCTTTGTATCACTGTGAACGTGTCATCAACGTATCTCTTCCATGCACTGGGGAAGGACTAGTGCTCCCCAACAGCCTATCTTCAAATTCTTCCATGGCTAAGTTGGCTATAATTGCACTAATAGGTGATTTGCACTAATTACCCATGGCCACTCCTGAACCTGCGGGTACATAACTTTTGGAATAACATAGTGGTACTAGATAAACATAAGCCAACACCTTCACAAATATCTTCACCAATTAGGACTGTCCTATCTTTCAATACCATCCCCACTCAAAACATTCTGCACACAATCCAAGCTGTGTTCGACAGGTATACATGTGAACAAAGAAATGACATTAAAGGATGCCATAATCTCACCCTCTTCTAACTCTTGAGCACGGATGAACTGTACAAATTCCCTGCTGTTTTTAATAGAATGATTCAAGTGTCCTACTACTGGGGATACAAGTTCAGCCAGAAATCTGGATACTGCATGCATTGTACTGCCAATAAATGATACAATGAGGCTGAGAGGTAACCCAGCCTTGTGCACTTTAGGGCAGACCATAAAATCTAGGTAAGTGACAGCCCGACGCATGCAACCTCCAGGAAACCTCCTCAGATATTTTTCCTGCCTTAAGCCAACTCTGGACCAACTTATTAACTCATTGTTCTAGTCCACGCAGGTGATTCCTATGAATGATCTTATATGTAGACCTATCATCAGTAAACTAAGGGCCTTTTCTTGATAGTCGTCTTTGTTCAGCACTACCATAGATCTACCCTTGTCCACACGCACGTAGTATTACAATATTATCAACTTGTTTTAATTCTCTTAATGCTTTTCTTTGTGCAACTGTTAAATTGGAAGAGGCTTTGCATGCTGAACCTAATAAGCACAATGTCCTAATCCATATCTCATTAGCTGTGACCTCAGGCAGTGAGGTCACAGCTAATGAGATCTGGCAGAGCTGTGAGAGGCCACAGCTCTCTCTATACCCATTGCAATATCTGCTATGGGGAGCCTACGAGGGATTAAACTGAAATTGGGGCCTAGATTTAATAATTCTATCTGTTCGTTTGTTAACTCCTTATCACTCAGGTTATGAATGAACTCACCTCCATGATTACATCACTCTCCTCACTGGCTTCTTCTATTAATCTATTATATTTGTTCACTTGCCTTTATCTATGTTCATCTGAGATCTAGGAAACTTTGGCCATCACTATTCTGGATACCCGTGTCCAACGCACTAATTCCAAACATTCACTTAAATGCCCAGAATTTGTTTCTTTACACCTCCTAGTATACATCAAATCTTTATGTAACTTACTGATCCAGATACCCACCACTTTTCTCTGGTATATCATAGTAGCTCACTTTAGCCGACTGCCTTGAAACGATAACTTCACTCTAAAGCCATACGGAACCAAACCAGCAGTTTTGCACTCAGATGTTGCTTCTGCTTTGCTTCAGTAATACATAACTTCTGAAATTGTTGGATCTCCTGCAATACAAGTTGACCATAAACCAAAAATAATTCATTGAAAAGGCCTCTGGAGTCAGGAACCCTGTAATTCATCTGTAATGCTACTAAATAACACTTACTCAAATCTATAAAATGCCTTTATTATGATAATATAAAATAAAATAAATGTATAACAAGAATAAAACACAAAATATATAAAATTAAAAGCGATAAAAGTTGTTTAAAATCGTTAGCACCACTAACACAGGTGCTTCGGCACCTGTGTTAGTGGTTGCAGGATGACCGACAATCTATATGTACCACATACATCTCAGCAGGTCTGAGACATGAACTATGGTGTCTGGTGATGGTTCACTTCTCGTGCATTGGAACCGGAAACCTGGACGAACATATTCTTAAACTCTCGAGCCATTTCCGGTTCCAAAAGCCATGTGCCTTATCCATGATCACGGCTTCTTTAGCTGTAATGCCATACCTAGTTTCCCAGGCACGTTCCACTACAGCTGAACCTCCGTAATTTGCAGTCTTAAGGGCTCTATTGTGTTCTTTCTGCGTTTCGTTTCCCCCACAATCACAGGACACTCAATTTCGTATATGACTTTTTCCGCATTTCGTGTTGCAGACCTGCTGAGATGTATGTGGTACATATAGATTGTTGGTCATCCTGCAACCACTACAGAGGGTTGATTCAGCCTTTTGATAACTATTTTGAGTCCTTTAAAACTATGAAATTCTGTGCCACCACCACTGGTTGTGTTCTACTTGTTTTCCTTGCTCATGGACTATCGCACAGCATCACAATTTCCATTGAAGTAAAGTGCGCTGCAAAACTGCCAAGTCGATCTTGTCCCATTCCTACTGGCAGACTTTCCACAAACCTTCAACGGTTCTGGGTCGGCGGTTTCCGAGAGCTCTTTTCAAAAGTCCGAATAAAGAAAAATCCATGGGTGCGGCGTCAGGTGATTTAACAGGTATACCTTCAAATGGAATCGAACAAATACCTGTCGCCGCTTCCATTCTCTGCAAAAAAGCATGGGTGGAACATGAGGTGCGGCAGGACACCTTATCCTGGTGCACCCAGACCTTTTCAGCACCAGAACCGTACAATGTGGGTATTTCACGTTCAAACAACGGCTGTAGAACTTCAGTCTGGTAATACACTGAGTTGACTTTCACGTTTTTAGCGACTCTATGCAACTAAAATTTGCCATTATAACAAAAACCGGTTACAACTATAAAACCTCGGCTAAAACTTTCTTTGCACTGACACACCCATGTTGGAAAGGCCTTATCACCCTGTGGATGGTAATAAATTGCCTAAATTTTGTTGCAATCTGAGAGGTATATCCATACCTCGTCCAATATTGCTACAAATTTCCACCTTTCAGCTGCCAGATATTTTTCATACAGTTTTCGAGCATTGACATGCTGTTCTGCAATGTGCACTGCTCCTAGGTGGTGTACACGGGCCTTGTGCTTTTTCTCCAGTTGCAAATTTTCGTTGATTATGCAACAAACGGTTGACTGGGAGGTTCCCACAGTTGACGCTATAGCTCTTTGGATTTTCACCGACAACGAGTGACTGAACTTTTCGTACTACCTCCCTAGTTCGATTTGGAGCAGGTCGCAGTTTCTTCAGTGTTTTCCGCCCACTTGCAGCAGCTTCGGGGAATTTTCCTTTGCCATTCAAAACCTTACGGATACCAAACTTCAATACACTGCAATTTTTTGACTTGCACCTATCAATAATTTTCGCATAACTGTACCCTTCTTCGGAAAGCGCAGTTATGTAACCTTCCAACCATGGTTCAATTTCCGAGGCATGTAGACATTAAAACTTCTACAATTAATGCACCTGTTCATAAGGTTTGGGACTGTGCATGCACGAAAAAAAATTTACATTGCTGCCGTTCGTCACAAGCAGGATTAATATCAAAATCTTTATAAAAAGGCTGAATCAACCCTCCGTATATCTGATGAAGGCGGCTGCTGCTGCCGAAAGCTCCTGTGTTAGTGGTTCTAGTGATTTTAAAAAACGTTTATTGCTTTTAATTTTATTCTTGTTATAATATTTTAATATACAGTTATATGATCAGTATACATGTATTTTATTTTATTTTATATTATCATAATAAAGGTGTTTTACAGATTCGAGTCAGTTATTTAGTAGCATTAAAGATGAATTACAGAGTTCCTGACTCCAGAGGCCTTTTCAATGAACTGCCTAACCTCCTTTGTGACTTGATTACAGATTAGTTTATATCTGCCAAAGGCTTCTGTGTCACCTGATACTTTATATGCATCCCATACATTTTTCTTCTCTGCCACAGGCCTCATTAATTCATCTGACATCCATTTAGGCCTAAACCTTGAACAGTATTTTAGCTGGAATGAAAATCCTAGAAGCCTTCAAAATTAAGTCCCTGAAGGTTTAACATTTAGAATTCAATGTTGGTAACATCATCAGTTGATCCCACTGCACAGAATTTAAAAACTGTCTGAGACCCCTGTAGTCACCTTTACGAAAGCAAAAGCCCTTCCCTTTAGCCTTGATGATAGTTACATCTTTAAGTAATTCCCACACCAGTACATTGTGATCACTGTCACCTAGTGGTTACTTTATCTGAAAAATTTTAATGCGTAATTAGATCAAGAGTATTACTCCCTCTGTTTGCCTCTCGAACATGTTGCTGTAGAAAACAGTCATCCAATAAATCCACCAAAGTCCTACTGGTGTGCGAGTGACCAACCACAAGTTCCAGTCAATATCTGGAAAGTTAAAATCCCATTCCCCATTATAAGACATTCTGATTTACTGGCCCACTCTATTTCTCTGCACAATTGCCTATTATAATCATCAGATTCATTAGGCCTATAACACACACCTGCTCTCATTTTTCCTTTCCCAGTGCTTATGTCATACCAAACAGACTCAACGTTGCATTGTCCACCAACATCAATTGGATGCACTTCCTTACATTTTATGTTTCTTAACTAACAACAAAAACTCCCACTCCCTTCCTGTCCTGTCTATCCTTTCTGTACACATTGTACTCCCCAAATTCCAATTCTGCACTGTTTATATCTGTGACACCATGTCTCTGATATCCGAACAATATCTGCCTTTGATGTCTTGAAACTCACTTGAAACTCTTCACATTTATTAACTATACTCCTAGCATTGGTGTACATGCAAGAAGTATACATGCACCTGTTCCTACTCTTAGTTACCCTAATACAGCCCATGTATTTACTTGTTCCACTATGACTCCCAGTAGTCCTGTAAATCTCCATTACCTTGCTTTCCAGGCTGTTGCTCATTCTAATAGAAGCAGTGCAAGAATCACTTTTGCCTCTGCCTGTGGCCACTAACTTTTAGTCTGTCTATCTTCCCCAAGCTAGTAGTTTTCCAACCCACCTAACACTGCCTCAATAGCATCAGCAAATTTCATCGCTGTAGCAGTCTCTCCTGTCAACAAACACAGACCAGGCTGAAAAAAATTCTACCACTTGAGCAATCTCTCCATGGCTGAATTGATCGACAAGGTTCTCATCATATACTCCCTCCTATCGTGACTGGGCAGAACTGCAGACACTTTTACATTCAACCCTAACTCGTGACTTTTTTTCAACATTGACCTGTACTTGTTGAGTAAAACTTCAGATCTTACTCTTAATGTCATTAGTACCAACATGTACAACAAAAGATGATATCTGCTCTACAACATCATCAACTTTTGGCCCTGGCAGACATACCCTGGTCCTGTTCCACCCATCCTTCTTGTATAGTATATTTCCCGTCTCTATGACAATAGAGTCACCAACAATAAATTTCGCTCGGCTTTTTTTAGCATGTATTCACATTGTGACTTGTGACCTGGAATTTTACTTTGTGTCTATATACTGTGCTCCACACGAAGATATTGAAATTTCTATACATCTTTTAGAGGAAATAGTAAATGATTTCACAAATTCACATATTTTAGTCTCAACGTACTCAAATGCAAAATCCTGATTATAGTTTAGCAATGAAGATCTTTGATGTTCAAAAATGGAAGAATTTATCCTTTCTCATTATTGGACTATACATAATTGCCCTGGAATGCCATCAACCTTCTGGAACATGCATGGGCAATCTAATATTGACCTTACCCTCACTTCATCCTGTCTTTCCAGCTTTGTTAAAGATTGGACAGTATGCTCAGATTTATGCAATAGTGATCATCGTGCTATTCGTTTTAACCTTATTGTAAATAACTTAAATAGGAGTGATTTATTCAAACTGCAGGATTTAAACTGTTTTGAAATAAAAACAACAAATTGGACAAAATTCAAACACTTCTTTGCAGAGGGAACTCAGTGAGGATAAATGTATACAACTGAATAGGCTGACTGTGCTAGAAATGCTCACACAATTCAAAATACTTTGTTTAGGGTTTTGAAAGAATCTACTAGGAAAAAGATAAAAAGAAAAGGCTCCACTCCTTGGTGGACTAGTCATCTTACCACAGGAGAATAGTGAACGAAGCTAGATGCAATTTTCAACGTCATTGATATTAGAATGGCATGGAGGTCCAACATCTTAAAGATCACTTTAGGAATTTGCAAAGACAATACTTCAAAGCAATTGCTGACACAAAGAGATCCTCATGGCAGAATCTGGTGTCACAGGCTGGTAATTCTGATCCATGGATACTTGTACATAAAATCTGTAGAGATAAGCTCATTACCCCAGAGATATATCATTCTGTTCAGTTTGAAGGAAGGAATACTCAGACGGTTTAGGCAATTATTGCAAGACTGTTTCCAGAAGACAATCCTGATGAAGGCACTGATATGACAGGAAAATAATGAATATGAAGGTTCTGATGGCACTATTCTCTTCAATCTTGATGAACTAGGCCAGGCAATCTCCAAAATAAATCTCTCCAAGTGTCCTGGATTTGACTTGGTAGAAAATGTTGCCATTAAAAAGATGTATCTACTCCACCCTCAAATCTTATTGAATGTTTTTAATAAGTGCTTACTTGATGGGATTTTCCCTGACTTTTGGAAAATTGCCCTATTAAAAATATTTAGTTTTAAAAAGGGCACCTCGGCTGAGGATGCAATCCTTAGCCTGTTCAATCAATGCAAAACTTCAACTGAAAAATACATGGTCATCTTCATAGACTTTGAGGGTGCTTTCGACTCCCTATGGCGGGAGAGTGCCCTCAGGTCTTTCAGGCTCGCAAATTGCGACAAGCTTTTGTACCACGTTATAAGATCATACTTTAAAAATCACCAGATCAAAGTAATATCACAGCATCAAAAATAGTTTACTCTAAATTTGCAGATGCCCAGAGGGCTCTGTTCTTGGGCCTCTCCTTTGGAATTCTGTACTAGATCAATGGCTTATAAAAGAAAATCCTAACTGTTGTAAAATAGCTTATGCAGATGACCTTGTGTTATGTATCCTAGGTAAATCAAGGCTAGTATTGGAGACTAACGGTAAGGAAATACTGGAAGATCTACAGAATTGGGCCGCTTTAAACTAACTCAAAATCTCAGAGTCTAAAACCAAAATCATGCTTTTTAATCATAAACTTGATTATAACAGGCCATCATCAATCAAAATCAGTAACGTGCAAATTCCGTATGTCCCACAAAACAAATATCTGGAACTGTTAACTGACGATAAATTCTCTTTTATTCCAAATATGTCAAGAATCTGGCAGTGAAAATTAAGTAATTTACAGGAAATGTGAAACATCTGTCGCGAACAGATTGGGGCATCAAACATTGGCACTATATTGCAAGGCAATATTTTTGCAAATAATATCATATGCAGCAATTGTATAGTTCCCACAGGTAACTCACATGAAAGTAAAGGCTAAAATATTATAAATACAGCATGTTATGATTCTGACAACCCTTAGATGCTGCAGGACAACTGCCACAAATGCTGTGCAAGTTATTTCTGGATGCATTCCTTTAGACCTATATGTGGCGTTCACAGGAATGATTTCATATTTAAAGAAAAGTCAGTCAGTTAATATCTTTAACAATGAAAATAATCCTCTTTTGGATATAAAACAAGAGAAGACAAACCTATGGTCAAAATTTATTGCAGTTTGGAAGAATTCTGATACTGGACTAGGTGTTTTATACAGGATGCTTCATTTGCTACTAATAAAGAAATAAAGAAGTGGTTTTATTCATCAATGACAACCTCATTTATATTAACAGAACACAGGTCATTGAAGGATAAGCTTTGTAGTTTAGGACTCGAAATTGATCCCTGTTGCCATTAGCCACGGGGTGGAAGGAAGCCTGAGGCTTTTGCTGCACCAGCCAAAAAAAAAAAAAAAAAAAATTCTGAGTTACCCTGTGTGTGTGTGTGTGTGTGAGAGAGAGAGAGAGAGAGAGAGAGAGAGAGAGAGAGAGAGAGAGAGAGAGAGAAAAGAATCAGAAGTAGAAGGTAATCGCCAAGAAACAGAAAAATTATATCAGCTCAGGACCCTGGGTGTTCCATACTCACCAGATGCAAGCCCCTCGGGTATATCCCTGTTGCTGCACTTGTGGTGCACGGAGGACTAAAACACATGCTACTATCATGCCCTTAGTACCAAGATCTAATACTGGAGCTATTTCAACAAACTCAACCCATTAAACAAGGACAATGTATACATTTTGGCACAATAAATTTAAGGCTTTCCAGTGGTTTTCCAACCAGGTCTTCAAAAGAAGTCATCATAAATTTAGAGTAATATTGTACGATGAACCTAGAAGGGTTCGTGGCATTTTGTGTTATATTGCATGTATTATATTATGCATTATTTTTAATAGGAACTTATGTAAATAATACTTCCAAGATTGGGAAAAAATTGATTTTATTATTTGTATGGATTGCACATATGTATATTTATTTGTACTTATTATAACCTGTTATTATGGCTTTATCCAGTCTCTTTTGGTTCATTGGATTATGGTGACTGCCCAACAATTTTGGGACATGGCAGCTTATGCTTGTTATTTTTGCAAATAATATCATATGCAAAATGATATTATTTGCAAATAAAATAAAATATTTATAAGATAAAATAATTACTTCTAGAGCTTTAGAAGTTAGAAATGGTCCTTTCATTGGGTTAAGAATTACTTAAATATATACTGAGGTATCCACCACTAGTCTCGCTCTCTCTTTTTTTCCTTGGTTGGGCAGCTTGAGGAATCTTTTTCGTCTATCGGTACAGCACTTCCTACAATGAACGTCTTATTGGTGCACTACGCATTAGACAGTAGAGCAAGGCCCAGGCTCACATGCCTAAAGACAGGAGGTGAGAAGCAACTGTGTAGGTGGCTTTCATTTCTTGACAGTGAAATGGCCTTAAACTATCAGGCCTGTAAACAGTAGTACTGTTGCAACACAGAATTCTCAAGGTGGAGTTGGACATATCTAGCGGCCACCCAAAACAAGAAAACATACATACATATAACATGATATCATATTATTATGATGAGAATGTCAGTGTATATAAAATTTATATAAATCTTTTATGTAAACCTTATATAAATGAAAATCTTGAGAATGTATATAAAATTGTGTGTATAAATAAATGATGTCCTTTCTGCACATATAGCACTCCCCATATTCAAATTCTGCATTCCTTATATCTGTGTGACACCATCTCTCTCTCTCTCTCTCTCTCTCTCTGATATCCCAACAATAATCACATTTGATGTCTTGACAAGCACTTAAAATTCATCAAATTTATTGACTATGCTCCTAGCACTGCTGTACTTGCAAGTATAGCAGTGTACTTGCAAGTACAGCAGTACAGTATACATGCACCTGTTCTTACTCTTAGTTATCCTAACCCAGCCCATATATTTACTTATTCCATGATGATTCCCAGCAGTCCTTGAAATTCCTGCACCTTGCTTTCTAGGCTACTGCTTTGTTTCAATAGAAGTGCAAGAATCACTTTTACCTTTGCCTGCAGCTATTGTTGATCTATTAGATCAACAACAGCCTCATTTGAAAAAATGACATTGGGCTTCTTGAAAGGGTCCAAAGATAAGCAACTTGAATGGCGAGATCGGCAGAAGAACAACAGTATGAGGAAATTATAAAGTATGAGGAAAGACTCAGATTATGTGGGCTACAGAGCCTGACAACCAGGCACCTCAGAGCTGACCTGAATGAGGCTTATAAGGTTTTGAGAGGGATTAGTAAAATTAATGAAAGTGGAATTCTCACTGTTATAAAGAATTCCAGAACTAGGGGTCATAACTTCAATTACAGGGCTTGAGGTTTAAGTTAGATTGTAGGAAGTTTTCTTTTAGCCAGTGAGTCATTGATTGCTTGAATCAGTTGCCTTTGCAGTTCAAGGCTGACATTTTGAATAAATTCAATGGTCAACTGGATGCAGGAACTCCCTGACTTACAGAAATTCGACTTTACTTAAGTTTTTGCCGGCTGGTGCAAACTTAAAAAAAAATTGTTGAAACGTATTTTGCATCACGCAGGAAAATATTGAGGTATCATGAAAATATCATAATGTGAACCCAATAACATATTGTGTTTTTTTTTTTTTTTTTTTGCAATTCATTCCAAGTCTCTGGAAGTTGAAAATTTCGCTATATTAATCCCTCTAAAATCTCATATCTAAGCTCTAAGCTATTTATCCCTCTAAAATGTCATATTTATAATGGAAATTGCACCACCCTTTCATCATTATCATATGTTCAGTTATAAAAATCGATTTTGAACGCCTTTGTGATATTTTTCTAAAGCATGTTTCTGGAGGACACGACCATAAAACAACAAAAACAATTCACACTTTTCAGTTTATTGGGCTTAGTGCATCTAATTATAAATGGGTAGTAAACTCGATCTTATTGCATTTGCGATAATACTAATAATTGCAATTTTGTGGGTTTTTATGCTATTATGGAGAAATGTGTTCCCCTTCACTGAAATCTTCAATCATATAAAAAACAAATTTTCAGAAACTTTTCTTCATTCCTATTTACATATTACAATGATGAAGGGAAAGGGACCAACAGAAATCGCAAGTGCTGGCAGTGCCAGGAAACGAAAAAAAAATTACTTTAGAAATGAAGATGATTAATTAAGAACAGTCAAAGGATCAATGCACTTAAGATCAACAGTGATCACAAAACAGTGTTCAGGTGCTATACGAAGATGGAAGAGCTGTTAATAATATGAGGATGGAAAATCAGATTCATAAGTGAGTTTTCCAGAGTCTAATGACCATTCAAGTAAAAGCAACAAGTATTTATAAAGATATTAAGGATAAGTACGGCGAACCCCAACCCAAGTTCATGACAAGCAATGGGTGGTTTAATAGGCTCAAGCATCTCGCTGCTTTCCGCCACATTAAAGTACGCAGTGAAGTCACTAGAGCCGATTCTGCAGCTGCAGAGAAATTGTGATGTGTTGGAAAAAATTATTGATGAAGGCGGCTATTCAACGCAGCAAATTTTTAACGTTGACGAGACTGCTTTGTATTGGAAAAAAACGCCAGATCAAACATACATTGCCAGGTTCAAGGTGTCAAAAGCTAGGGCTACGCTCTTGCTTGGGGCTAATGCAGCAGGAGATTACAGATTAAAACCACTGCTTTCGTACTATTCTGGAAATCCTTGAGCATTTAAGAGCATCGATAAAGCCACCCTACCTGTGCATTTCCAATCGAATCAGAGAGCATGGATAACAACAGCTCTCTTTGAGGATTGGTTTAAATGCTGCTTCATTCCAGAGGTTGAAAAATATTGTAAAGACAATGACATTCCTTTCAAGATTTTGCTTCTATTAGATAATGCTCCTGGACATTCTACACATCTAGATGATTTCACTTCGAACGTGAGTCATATTTCTACCGAACACAACTTCACTCACCCAACCTATGGATCAGGGTATTATTTTGAATTCAAAAGCATACTATTGTCACACAACATTTACTCAGGCATTGTCTGCAGTAGATGGTGAGAAAAATTAAGTTCAGAGACTTTTCAAAATCTTACCATATTTACCATGCCATCTTAAACATTAATAAGGCCTGAGTGGAAATTACTAAAAGTTGTTTAAATAGTGCATGGAAGAAAATATGCCCATGGCATGTAAAAGGCTTCGAAGGATTTGAAAAAGACAAATCACATGAAGAGGTTACAGACAAGATTGTAAAGGTTGCAGCAGAGCTACTTCAGTTGGAGGTTGATGCCAAAGACATGGCGGAGTTAATAGAGGAAGAGAAGGAATTATCTAACGAAGACCTTATCGACTTGTAGGCGGCGACAATGAAAGAAGAAAATGCTGACAAAGCTCAAGATGAATCAAATGAGGAGCCGAGACGCTTCATCACCAGAGAGATGGCAATGGCATTTTGTGAAATTGCATTGTCAATGGCGAGGTTTGAGAGGATGGATCCTGACAGCAAACGATTCTTAAAAGTTAACAGAGGGGTGAATGATATGCTTGCTTGCTACAAAGAAATCTACGATGAAAAGAAAAAAAGGCACCGCCCAGTCATCCATTAGTATGTTCTTTCGTAAGCAATTGAGCGGCCGAACCATTCTATATCTCCAGAGCCCTCAACCTCCGCAGCGGTGTACTTATCAGCTGAAGACGTCGATTCTGGCAATAATGCTCAAGAGGTAAAAATTACTAGTGTTATGCCTGTCTCCTCTTTTTTTGTAATTTTATAAAATTGCACGCTTTTGTCATTTTTCCTGCGCACGAGATAAAAAATTGAATAAATACAATAAACAATTCTATTTACATGTTTGTTGAACATTTCTTTTTTGATTCAATCGATTCAGCGAGCACAGTTGCGAGTGCTGCACAAGCATGAGGGAAAAATCTGACTTGTGTAGCGTTCTGCGGAACACAATCCTTACGTAAGTCAGGGAGTTCCTGTACTTACTTGTGTGAGGAGGGGAGCATATAATCTGTTTTCTTGTCTCTTTTTTTTTTTTTTTTTTTTTTTTGTCAGTGCAGCTTTTGCTGCACTATATGGCAAATGCTATTACTATTCATACTATTAGTCTATGTATCCCCCCCCCCACCAAACTAGCAATTTTCCAACTCATGTAACACTGCCTCAAGAGCATCAGCAAATATTCTTGCACCCTTTCTATTTAAGTGTATCCCATCCTTGTAAAAGCAGTCTCAACTATTAATAAGCAGAGACCACGCTGAGAAAAATTCTACACCATGAGCCTTGCACAATTTCTCCAGGGCTGAACTGACTGACAAGGCTCTAATCATATATTCCCTCCTGTCATGCCTGGGCAGAAGTGAAGACACTTTCAAATTTAATCCTGATCCCCCCCCCCCCCAATATTGACCTGTACTTGTTAAGTAAGTCTGCATATCTGCCAACATGTACAACAATATCACCTTTTGTGAACTTAAAAGATGATATCTGCTCTACAATATCATCAAATTTTGCTCCTGGCAGACACCCCGGTCCTGTTCCACCTATCCTTTTTGCACAATATAGTTCCCATTTCCCTGAAAAGAAAGTTACCAACAAATAGCTCCTGTGGGACCAGCACATTCTGTCTTATGGTCGCTACTGTGTTGCTGATGGTCAAGTGCGAGCTTTGGTGTTGATGTGGGCAGCTGAGGGCTTGATGGGCACCCATTTTAAATTCTTCGAGGGAATCCAACCTGTTCTTCAAGCTCTCATGAAGGCCCATAACAATGCTGAGCTGGCATCTAATATCCTCACACTCTACATCGGGCACACACAAAGACATTTGACTTGACAATATCATGTCCTGTTCCTGATAGCCTTGTTTGATGTTTGCAGACAGCAAACATCAAACAAGGAGTACATTTCATAAGGTGTAATTCAGAGGACAACTGCCCCCTTCAGTTCTTCCCTGAACCACAGCACTCCCACTACGAGCCTTTTGTTTGCTGCTCCGAGGCATGATTTCGGTTCAAATTCAGTATAATTAAAAATACTACCTAAACTTATATCCTAATGCAGAATAACACTATGTACAGTCATGTTATAAAGTTTACATTATTAAATATATATATATATATTGTAATGTGGTGTTTACTGTATGTGTATTTCATATCTCCTATCAAGTTTAAGTTATTTGCAATACTATATCTATGCTAAATCACTGATACTAGAAGCTCTATGAATATTAATGTTATACATTATGGACTACATGATAAAGGTAGGTTACTAAAATATGTATGTAGTGCTATAAATTTTAGTCTATAAGCCTCTTCTAATACTGATTACACTGCTACAAAGCTACATAGAACCCTCCAAGTATCTCCTATAACAATATTAAAGCAATGGCAACAAAATTCGAATGTTCTTATCGACACAACACTGGTAGAAGTTGGCTGTGGTTTTTTAAGCAATTACAAGGGTCAAGTAAAGAACAAATACTACACTACTAATTTTAAATCTAAAGTTAGCAAAAAACAATAATTTCAAATCAATAAAGTTCAACTTAGCAGCTCCCAAAAAAGCATCTAGTCAGTAGCCTCATCAGCAGGACCAATTGTACCATTAGAAATTCCAATTCTATCATTAAGAATAATCGTGATGTTATAAACAGTGGGACCATCATTTGCGTTTAAATAAGTCTCCTGTAAGCAAAGGGAGGCTGGTTTGTGCTTTTGCAGGAGTACCTCGATGTCTTCTGCATTTCAACGGAATCCATGACAATTCCACTGTAGGAATTTAGCCATTAACATGGGCTTGGTGGATCTGTCAGTCAGTTTCCTAAGCACTGAGGGCTTAATGTTTTCAGTCCTGGATTTATCTTTTTTTGCAGAAGTATGGATGCTGTCCTGTGTCCATTTCTTCCTCCGCAAAGAGCTCCAAGACAGTTTCATCAGGTACCTCCTTAAGTTTCAACATCCATTTTTTCTTAGCAGTTGGGCTTCCTGTGCTGTTATGTTACTGCTTGATTTTTGTATTGCTGCTATACAAGGAGGTATCGATATTGGAATGGCAGCTGACTGAGTTTTCTGTGCTGGTTTTTCTGAACTCAGTAAATAGCAGGTGATAGGTGTAAATGACTCCTTTGGTGGTAGTCATTTCAGTTTGAGTACCTATAGAATATTTCTTGGCAACCTTTTTAGCATATGTTGCCTTATTGCTATTTACTGGTTTGACTACTTTTCTGGCCTCTTGATATGAGGTGTTTAACTCTTACTTTAAATCGTATTTCTTTTTCTTTCCACCTCTGGCAGGCTTGAGAGTATGCAGGGTGCTTGCCTTGGCAGTTAATGCAAATGGGTTTTGTAGCTTTCCATGATGTAATTTCATGTTCCTTTGAATTACAGCAAGCCAAGCTAGAGCACCGTGACAGGCAATTTGTGAATGTCCATATTTTTGGCACTTGAAGCACATTAATGAGTTAGGAACATATGGACATATTATGCAATTTAGATAACCAGCTTTAACCTCACTAGGGGATGTTGGCATATTAAAAGTAAGGATGATGTTTCTATTTGGGACTAGATTCCCATCCCTAAGTATGAACATTCGCTTTGCAGCTGTCAATCTTTGTGATTTTAGTTCTGAACACATCTCCTCTTCAGACACTTTAAGAAGATCCCATTCAGAGATCACACTTCAGGATGAGTTCAGTGCCTTGTGGGGTTTTACCGTAAAAGTGTAAAGTGTTCATTGTCTAACAGCCCCAGGGGTTTCCCCCATCTCCGTGTTGTGTACTCTGTTTGTGAAAGAACACAGAACACTGTGAAGGCCAGAGATTTTAAAAAGTGTAAGGTTTATGTTGTGTAGTGTCATGTTGTGTTGTTCCTCTGAACTTTTAGCCGTTGGGCTAAAAGAACCATTAGTTTGTCAGCTGAACAAGATCGAAATTTCTTAAGTCTTGGTGAATCAGAATGCTTCCACTCACTTGACTGTTGTTTTGTCTCTGAATCATAGTGAAAAATCCAAGTTTCATCACAAGTCATTATTCGGTTTAAGTTTTGACCCTGCATTTCAAAACAATCAAACATTTCTTTGCACAAGTCTTTGCTATTTTTGTTCTGGAGTCAAATTGTGTGGAATCCAACAGGCACAGATTTGAGACATTTTCACATGATCTTTTCACAATATTGTGAGCGCTACCGTATGAAATGGACATTCCAAAAAAATAATTCATGAAGTGCAATTTTTCTGTCTTCGTCCAAGATTACCTGGGCTTTTGCAATTTGCTCAGTTGTTGAGGAGGAAGGCTGACCAGGTCTTGGGTCGTCTGCAATAGACTCTCAAAGTCTTCACTTAATTCTTGTGCCATTTAAATATGGCCGTCCTACCATGGCACTCAATACCATATGCTTCATTCATCTTTAACTGTTTCCAATGC
The DNA here is from genome assembly GCF_048544385.1 of Mastigoproctus giganteus. Classification (NCBI taxonomy): domain Eukaryota; kingdom Metazoa; phylum Arthropoda; class Arachnida; order Uropygi; family Thelyphonidae; genus Mastigoproctus; species Mastigoproctus giganteus. Next base: position 92,996,087 of record NC_143576.1, on the reverse strand, counting down.
ATTTAAGGCCTGTCTGATATGAATCACATATTGCTGTTCAATCTGTATGTTCACCATCAAAGTTGCTTCAAAACGATCGTCAGTGACACGCAGCTAAAAAAAAAAAACCTCTTTTCACTAGCTAGACAAGTACTGGCATACACACAGAGTCTGCTCAGTAGTGATCAGGGAGAGCACCTCTAGTGGCAGTTATGGAAAGTTCATACAATAAACAAAATCTTGCACTATGCAAATTAAATGATCACCCCTCATACTTTTTGAAAAACACCTTTCAAAAGGAGTATTAAAAAATATATATATATTGAGCTATACAAAATCTTTCTCAATTTCTTGAATGTAATCATAAATAATGTTTCATTTCCATTGCCATAATAATTAGGCAGTTTGAAGTATACGAGCTGTGCTTTAATACAAGACCTATATTGTTTATTACATATAATTGAGAGAGAGAGAGAGAGAGAGAGAGAGAGAGAGAGAGAGAGAGAGAGAATGTCCAATGTGTAGGTACAGTTGGAAAAATATCCCATTGATATGTTATAAACTTTTTTTTACTTTGGTTGTGGAATTATTTTTTTTGTGTATGTAAATTAAGTCATATTTATCAAAGGACTAACACTGCTTCAGGAAACTTTACAATCATCTATTGTCTATTACAACAAAACTAAAATATTCTTAACATTTTAAATTAAAATTGTGAATATTTAGGACAGAATTAATATGACTATCTGACTAAAAAATTTCTCTTAATACTGACATTCGTGCCTTGTGCAAATCTTTCCGTGTTTAAATCAAAACAAATGTATTTTGGCCACTTGAACTTCAAATTAATGATTCACTGTAGTACACTTTATTATGATAAATAATATTTTTGCCAATTATGAAATGGAAGGTTCCCCCACCCCCCACGCAGCAGTGTCTGTCATCCAAAACATTTGAAGAAAACTATGTACAGAGAAAAAAAAAAAAAAAAAATTAATTCTAGGGAAACTTGTTCCAAGGATTTATTTTTTCTTGAAAAACAGTTTTAAAAGCAAATAATTAAAAATAAACTACTTACAAGTGAATAAATCACATAAAACTTGCAAGAATCACTAGTCCAAGAAAAGAAACTGAAAGTGCATCAAACTGAGCATATTGACTGATATCTCTGCTTTAAATATTAGAAGAGCCTAAATATTAGCTTAATGATGACTGTGAATTCCACACTGAAAAATAAAACATAACACAACATATGCATATTTACATATTTGAAAAACTTTGGGAACATCCAAATTACCTAAACTAGCCAGAAAACCATAAAAGATATAAATATCGGATTTCAAAAAATCTGAAAAGTTGCAAATGTGTTTTTATGACCAGTAAAGGAGTATAAATTTAGATATCTCTCAAAAATGGAGTTCCCAAAAGTAGAAGAGTGAAAACACAACTCTGCATTGACCCGTTGGTTAATGCAGAGTTGTGTACTGTTTTCAGAGAGGGATGTATCACAGAAGACTTGACAAGATCCCCTCTGAAATTTAATTGTGCATACTGGTTCAAGATTAATGGCCAAAACTTTCCGTACCCCATAAATATAGAGCAATTTTACATGAACAATTTTGGAAGCAAACATTTATTGTTTACTCAGAATTACATGTGGGGAGCACCTGTCTACTGCTGTAAAAGTGTTTTTGTTACGATTTCTGTGTGGAACTTCTTGGGTGCTTCTCCAAATTTTAAAAGTTCATGCTCTACAATTTTTGAAACTTGGAAATGGAAATAACTAAGAGTATCTAAAATATATATGTATTTTGCACGTGAGATGGAGACAGAGAGAAAACATTTTTTTTTTTTTTTTTTTTTAATATTTATATAACACAAGCAGAAATATGTGTACACGTAATTTTGAAATTCTGCACTTATAATGGTTTCAAACTTGTAAACAGAAGTGATATAATATTTACAAGTATATCTATAACTTTTCTATTATTTTCATCAGAATTAATGATGTTTTATTGAAAATGGCAAGTATAAAAATATATCATATTAAATTTTCACATTTTTCATTAAAAAAATAAATAATATGTATTACAATCAAATAGTAAAAATACTGTTTTAATTTAAAAAAACTAAACCTTTCCAAAAATTGAAAAGTTGTTGTTTGGTTTTTAGGAGCATTACTAACTAAGGCCATATTGCTCCGGGGATATGCAGTGATCATTACCTGACCTTTCTGCATCCTCCGTATTTGGTGGTCACAGGCTCAAACCCTGGTCTAATCAAGAAGCGTGTGCTATGCACTGCTGCTCCTGCATACCTGGCTATGGAGGCACCAATTGAAAAGTAAGTTTGGCACTTGTCAGGTCCAGTACAACTTTTTTGTTACAAATGAAAGTACAACCAGGTTAACCTAGAAGAATTTGCACAGGACTTAACAGATGGCCCTAAAAAATATCAATTAAACTTAATTATTGGTTCAAGTTATGAAGGCTGAAACATTCAGCACCTTCCAAAATACGGACAAAGTTTTATTTAGGCTGTTTTGGAAGTGAACAAATATTGTTTACCTGCAATTATATTTGCAAAGAACTTTCCAGGTCCTGCATGACTACTTATTATTTTTGCCTTCAGCTTCAATATGCTAGTTTTGGTTTCAATGTAAATAATATATTTAGCATATTATTTACAGTGAACAATATGATTCTGAAAACAAAACCAGCACAATGACTGACATGGTTGAACCATTTGTATTAGCAGTAAAAATAATGCAAGAAAGCAAGCTTATACAGTATAATAAACAAAAAAAAAAAAAAAAAAATTACCACATCACCTGTCTAAACCCTATAAAAGTCTGTTATAGTTCTTCCTTGAATTTATTCAAACTATCCACTAGATGGAAATTTGTTAAAACAATCAACTACTGTAACCACTGGCTGAAAGAAAATTTAGACACATCAATCCTGCAACTATCCTTCCTCAATTTGAATAAATTCAATGTCTAGCAAGAGGAAGAATACCATAAGCACTGACTTTACTCAATCTAATCAAAGCCTTAAACACCTCAATCAGATCTCCTAGCAGGAACCTTTCTTGGTAAGAGCATACTTTTGTTCCCTTCATTAATCTTGTTTTTGTTCTCTGCACACATTCTGACAGACCCACATCCTTCCTAAAATGAGGCTTCCAGACAGGTATGCAGTACGCAAGTTGTAGCCTAACTATTGCCTTATACAATGGAAAAATCACCCCCTTATTCCTGCAGGAAAACTATATAGCATTGACAAAAATCCATGAGCTGTCCTAGCAGCCTGTCTGCACTGCTCATAGAACTTCATATTTGACTGCACAATTACCCCCATGTTCGGTTAATTTTCCATTACCCTATGTGTGGTACCACACACTTGGTATGTTATTTTGGGATTACCACTACCCACATGCAGTACCTTGCATTTATCAACATTAATCTTCAATTGCCACATATCAGCCAATCTACCTAATTTTTCTAGGGCACATTGCAGTAGCATAGCCTAAATACTATCATTAATCACAATGCCAACCTCCATATCATCCGCAAAGTTAAATATTAAGCCTGATATGCCTTGATCAATATCATTAATAAATACAGAAAACAATGTGCCAAGCACAAAACCCTGCAAGACCACTAATAACATTAGTCCATGAAGAGCAGTCTCCATTGCTAACCACTCTGTCTTCTCCCACTCAACCATCCCTTTATCCATAGCAGTAACCTAATGCCACACTGATCCAACTTGTACAGCAGTCTTTTTTATGCACAACAGTATCCAAAGCTTTCCTGAAATCCAAGTATATGATATCAAAATTAAGTTTTGCATCCAGTTCCTTTGTCACTTTGTCATAATATCCAATCAAATTGGTCAAACAAGATCTCGCCTTAATAAACCCATACTATAACCGCAGTATAACTGCACTCCTGTTGACATGGTCCTACATTACTTCTTTAAACCATGACTCCAATATTTTCCCTGGAACAGAAGTTAAGCTAATAGATTTGTAATTACTCATGTCACCCTTTGATCTCCCTTTGTGAATCGGGGATGGGCATTTGTACATCTCCAGTGTATAGCCATCCACATGAATCCAATGATGCCCTTATAATTACAGCTAAGGGTTTCCTTACACCCGTTTTGTTGTTTCTTTTTTTACAACTGGATAGGCCCATCTGCTCTAGTTATTTCTTAGTTTTCTACAGAAATTAGATACCTTTTATTTTATATTTAATTGTTGTACAAAATGTATTTTGTCTTGCTTATTATTATGGCACTTGCAAAATGGTTTGACATTTAATTATTATTAATCTGTTTATTTTATTATTTCCTTAACAAAACATTAATATATGCAATGCACATGTGTGAGTTTTAACTTATGTCCTTAACAGCTTTCTGAAATTAAAAATGGAAGTATAAAAATAGCAGTATTCTTTGAACAGCTTCAGTACATTCCCCAACAAGTTGAAAGTAACTTCGCCTCTGTTGCTTGGATAAAAAAATCATGAAAATTAACTGTCTTGTGTGTATCAATTGTGGAACAATTTTTGGGAGAATCATGAGCCAGAGGACCCATTCAAACCACCCACACATTGCTCATTAATGGGGATGAGGGGAGGATAAAACATGCCATCCATGGAACAGATAAGCCACAGTGAAGCAACTGATCATACAAAAAAGGAGTGACACAACAAATTCCAACATGACTGTGCAGCACGAGGGTAGTTGGGCTACTGTTATAGCAACTGTTAAAAAGCATGATGGGATAATTTGTTATATTTCAAGCTTCCTTGTGCACTTGTCCATTCCACAAACAAGGGCTACTGTACACTCAATTCTTTTGCTATTATGAAAGACCAGCCAAAACAGCAAAATATTTTTTATTTCAATGATATTGAAAGTACTAGAAACTTTTTTTTTGCAAAACTTATTCATTTCAATTTGGTTCAAAATCTTGTTCTCCAAAGAGTGCTACTGAATGGTGAAACTGTTCTAGAAATATGATTATATTAAGTTAAAATTAAATAATATTTAACTTAATGCTTCTGAATACTCTTTAACTAGCTATCTACGAATTCTGTTTGAAAACAGCAGACTTTTGATTGCCATAAAGAAATGCTTTGGTTTTAAAAATTTACAGTCCACAAACTGCCAAACCTAGTCCACCTAATTTATTTATATTCATAAAAGTTCCAGCTTTGGCTATGAGTGAATTAAATATGATATTGTAACACTTTGATGGGCTGTATCAACACTGAAATCACCTAGACAGCACAATATTTTTTACCATATGTATAAAACAAGGTTTGCAATGAAGTTGTGGCATGTGGCATACTGCAAATCAGTTCATTCATCAAACTGTTTTGATGTTCATGACATATTGGTTCTGTACTGATCTCTCATTAGTCTTTCATAACTCTGACCAAAAAGGAAGGCATCCTTTACTGATTTACTGACAGGAAAAGGCAGTGTTTTGGCTCATATTTCTAGAATCTATTGGAAATGTGAGTTAGAGGAGTTCAAATTTACATTCTTTGAAAATAAGTCTTTAATTATATTAATTTGCTAAAGGAGCGGTACAAAAGTAATGCTTTTTATTTTTTTCCTCAGAAATTTTAATTCCTACAACAATGCCTTTTACTTATTAATCCTCCATCATTAATTAAACACTGTTATTTTTTCACAGTCACCATCACTTTTTATGCACTTCTGCCATCTGACTCAGATGCTGTATTCCAATCCTGTAAAAGTCCTTACTCTTGCCTGGAGGGTTTTGCAAACACGGTGCGCTTGAGCTGGTCATCTGCAAAATGGGTTCCATGGAGTGCATCCTTCAGTGGGCCGAAGAGGTGATAGTCGGAAGGTGCAAGATCAAGACTATCTATGAGAGGAGTGAGGAAGAACAGTGCACCCCAGTTTTGCAATGACCTCCATCGTGCACAGAATGGAGTGGGCCATTCGTTGTCACAGATAAGAACCTCATTAAGGTTTATGTCCAGTCAAACTTTACAGATGCGAGCTTTTAACTTTTTCAACATTTCCACTTTTTTGATCTGAGTTGATTGTGGGGCCACGCTCCGAGAAGTCCACAAGCAAGACCCCCATCTTTGTCTCAAAACACTGTCACCATGACTTTACTGACAAAAGGCCGTCTTTTGAACTTCTTGCGTGGTGAATTTCAATGGTGCCACTCCAACTGTCTCTTCGTTTCAGGGTCATAATGGTAGACCCAGGTTTCATCACCTGTGACTATGGTTGAAAGAAAAACCTCTCCTTCACTCTCGTAGTGCAGTAGAAGACAATACAGATGACTTTCCGGGCTTCTTTGTGCTCACATGTCAGCATTTTTGGGACCCCTGGGTGCAAACCTCGTAGCCTAGTTCCTTTATGATGGTTATCAACAGCAGGCTTCCCTATACCTACAGCATTGCACAATTCGCTGGTTGTGATGCGATGGTCCTCTGATCAGAGTGTTGATCCGGCTCTTGTCGGTTGTCACTGACATTACTGGCCTGCCACTTTGGGGATTGTCAACAATGTCACTTTCCCCACTCTTAAAGTGTCTTACCCAAAGTCTAATTGTACTCACATCTACAGTATTGTCACCATAAACATTTTGAGACATGTATGTATTTCGATAGGCACCACTTCTTCCTTGGTAAGAAATTCAATCACCACTCTTTTCTTGATATGTATATCTGTAACATCCACTGCTTTGAACTATCCATGTGCTGCACTCACGAGACCGATCACAGTGTCTTTCAGTATGGTGAAACTAGAAATCTCTAGTAACATGCAAAATGATCTACAGTGCCACATTTGAAAGCAAAAAATTAGGAGGCATTAATTTTGTACTGCTCCTCATATGTTATGATGGTGAAGGGATCAAACAGACTATTAATGATTTAGGGTGACAATTTCTTGACCATCCTCTCTACAGCTCTGGCCTTTCCTGTAGCAATTTCCATTTGTTTGGTTCACTTAAAACAACAGCTTGGAAGGTAGCAAGCATTTGTATGATGGTGCAGAAGTTGAAAGTATCTGTGGTGCTAGTTATGACAATGGCCGAGGTCTTTTCAGATAGTGGGTTTCACAATTTAGGAAGTTTCAGAGTTTAAGTGATGGGTCCATTGTATACAGTTTTAGGTCATTACATTTAAAAAAAAAAAAAAAAAAAAAAAATGCTACGTTTAAGTCACTTTCCTGTTTACTTCTTTTTTCCTTACTTTTTTTTACTGATTTAATGACACTGTTCATATAATTTAAAATTTTTGGGTTTCGTCCCCTTCAGTTGTAATTTTGATTCTATAAACTTTAGCTATATATTGGTGCATCCATTGAAAACCACAAATTCTGCAGGAAACAGATTGTGAAAAGAAATTATTCTAAAATAGGCTTCACCAAATGTGCTATATTTGCTATTTCTCCAGGTGAACAGCACAATACATATTCCATTAAAAATGTACTTGTAAGTTAGTTTTCAAAAAAACCTCATTTAAGTCTCTAATGCAGTCACATAAACCTCAATTCTATTCATTAATACTTACTTAAGAGTCTTTTCCTAAATGCCATCTGTGTCAGGTAATGTTTTAGAATATGGCAATAAAAGTAGCAAGAATTGGAAGATTAAAGTTATGCTGTATTTCAAGTATATAAATAGTTTGGGCAGTACTGCGGTGGGATAGAAAATTATGACCAACACCAGTTCCTACCGTTTTGTTACCTCTACCTCCTAAGCAATTCTGAGGTCCACGTGTGTCATATGGATTTTTGACACGCCACCTGTTTGTACGCATGTGCTAGTTTGAATTTTTGCATGCTTAATGGTGCATTATGAAATACCAATTAAAAACATTTTTAAATTGATCTGAATTTTAAAAATCGATTTTTTTGAAGAAAAGAAACACGTGGTCCTTATGACTGTGTTGCCGCTGCTGCCAAGTTAAAAGAAAATTCATTAATGGATAATCAGCATGCAGTTAAGCACAGATTTTCTATATATGTTTTCTAGACATGCATCACTTAATTCTTTTCACTTATTGAAAACTGATCTAAAATAATGATAAACTAGATAGTGACTTGAACAAATAGAAACAAAAATGAACTTCACATCCAAGAAAATAAGAACTTTGGGTGATATGTGCTCTAAAAATAAAAAATAAATATTTCCAAAGAGAAGAATTTATGGTTTAATATATACAATATACTGCACTTCATTACATTATGTCATCAATATATTTGTGGAATAATTAAGTAGTATCATAACTACTTTCTACTGCAAGAAAAAATGCTTTCAATACTTGAGAAATTTTAACATCTGACCAACTGCTTGGATAACAGCAAATTTCTGAATCTGCCAATAGCGTGTTGCATGTTATATCATCTAAAGAACAAAATTCTCAAAATTATAGTTTCACAAACTAATAAAGAAAATAACACTGCATCCTTGAACTAGATTAATGGATATTGCAATGTAGTCTCTCCAGTTATTGTAAATACTACAATTTTTACCTTGATCAGAATAATCGCCTGAGATGGCATAAATTCAAACTGAGGAAAGACAGTTGTAGGACAGATGTGCGGAAGTTTGCCTTTAGCCAGCAGGTGGTTGATTGCTGGAACAAACTTCCATCTGTCGCTGTAGAAGTTGATAGCTTAAATAGATCCAAGGCAGAACTAGACAAACATTTGGAGCGAGTGGATGGGTGAAATGAGGGTTTTTTTTTTTTTTTTGGCTGATGCTATATAAGCAGTGCCGTAAATAGGCAGGTGCAACAGGTGCCCAGGGCCCAGGACAAAAGGGGCCCTGAAATGGAATTGAATTGTTATATTGTATTTGTTAAGGGGCCCAAAAACAAAACTTTGTACAGGTCACATCACATGAAAAGCTAGTTACGACACCGTATATAAGCTTGCGTTCTTGCATCATGTGCCTTTGCTAATGGTAATTTTACTAAATTCAAATTTATTTCTTGTGTGTGAAATTCTGCCTTTTAGCCCAGAAGCTGCTTAGCAGGATGGCACAGAAGATATATGCAAAACCTGTATCACTAAAACCACTTATAGATAAAAGAGAAAAAAGAAAAAGGGAAGGATGAAAGGTGGGAAAGAAGGGAAATATGCCCAGCCGTCATCGTTATTTTTCTTAGAATCAGCTCTTGGTGAACTGGAGCTATGTGCATAAATGGTTTCTCCAGCACTAGAAATGTGAATGCTTTTTATGAAGTAATATTTAGTAGATACACCTTCAAAAAGTTTACGAATGAAATGAATTCACGCAAAGAGAGATAAAAGCTGCTGAGGTAACATTAAAACCATTAAAGTTTAAAATTTTAGAAAAATAGGATATCTCTGTGCATAGAGGTGGGGGAGGGGGAATCAGGACACCAGGGCCAATTCCCAGAAAAATAGGGCATCTAGTCACCTTAATCTAAAAGTTTTTTTTTTTTTTTTTTTTAGACAGATGGTTGTGTCCAAGTCAGTCTAGTGATTCTGGAGAAAACTTTAACAACTTTACTGCTAAGGCCTTTTATTTCAATTTCCTGTAGATACTGAGAGCTGAGTTCAAGAAACAAAACAGTGAACAAGCAATCACAAACTATCAGAACTAAATAAACAATAAATTACACTATAAAAATTTCGATAAAATATTAACATCAAAATGTTTGTGTAACTACCTTTAAATGTTCTAGGAACACCTTCTTGCCTGCAAGCAATGTACAAACAAGCAGAAGCTATAGCATCATTGCTTCGCCCCTTCAAAGTTTTACCATCATGGACTTGTTTGAACAGACTGTTTGCTCTGTCCTATTAGGGAAAAAAAAACACACAAATTCAGAAAAATGGAAAATAATTTATCATCTTCATCATATTTACTAGCATTTATTTATATTAAATATCCTTGCTACAAGACAATTTTATTAACCTGCCAATGATACTCTATTTTTGTGGATTTAACAGTGCATCAGACAAAGTGCTGGCGATAGTACTGCATAATTATCGTGCTTGTTTCTAAAAAGGGTACTTCTTAGAGAAAATATAGAACTGCGTATAATATTCTGTTTTGCTGACCATTTTCTTTCATTGGTGTGTATTTAGCCAATGGCAGTTGAGGCTCACTATACATTCAGAGGAAATGGTATGGCATCATGCCACTATATTAGCACGGTGGCATTTTTTTGGGGAAAAATTTTTCTTTAACATAGCTTGTTGAATAAGCTAAGGAACGACTATGACACAGCAAGTTTTCAACACTGCCTGGACCTGCTTCGCTCTGCTTGGATACTGATGATGCCTGCTACATTTCATAGATCATAAATGGTTTGTTATATGGTTCATACTTTTGATGCAAAAGTTAAGTCTGTTTCTTAAGACTGAAATACGTTAAGGGCTTTAGCCTCAGGCTGTGAGAGATTTAGACAACGTAAAAGTTAATGTATATGCATCATATTAGTATGCAGCTAAACTCTGAATTAGCAAAAATATGCAACGGCGGCATCGTTTAAGTTACATCTCATATTGAATACCTTTACAAGTTGCCATGATATTGCATTACTTCAAATAAGTAACGCTTCTCCTTTGGTGAAACGTTACTTATTCGAAGTAGTGCAATATCATGGCAACTCGTTATGAAGGTATTCACAATATAAGATGTAACAAATGATGCCGTCTTTGCATATTTTTGCAAATTCAGAGTTTAGCTGCATACTAATATGATGCGTTTGCATTAACTTGTACGTTGTCTAAATCTCTCACAGCCTAAGGCTAAAGCCCTTAACGTATTTCAGTTGAGGGCTTTGTATAATATAAGTCTTAACTTATATTATACACTATCAGGCATCTCTCATATTGTGGAGTTATACTTCATAACTGTTTTGTCATCATTGCATCATTAGGGTACCTACCTACCCACTGAAGAAGGGCCAAATAGCCCTGAAACGGCACCAAGGGGAGCCTGATGATGATGTCCAGAGTTTCCAAGAATAGGTAACAACAGTTTTCCCCACCAGGGAAGCATTGCCTATTCAAGGAGATTTTGAGTGGTGTGAGTTGAAGGAGTTACTGTCCCTTTCATTCTTTTACAGTTTCTTTTCCTCTTACTATTACTTTCCCTTTACTTTTTTGCTTTTCTAAGTCTAATAGGGACAAGATAGGGACAAGGGATAGTAGAGTTATTATCCCACACATATACAAAATAGCCCTGAAACGGTGCTGTCTGGGTGGTGGTATCTGCTGAGAATAAGTAACAAGTCTTCTCCTTTGGTGAAGCGTTACTTATTCGAAGTAGTGCAATATCATGGCAACTCATTATGAAGGTATTCACAATATGAGATGTAATTTAAACGATGCCGCCTTTGCATATTTTTGCTAATTCAGAGTTTAGCTGTGTACTAATATGATGCGTTTGCACTAACTTGTACGTTTGTTTCTTTATACTTTCATTGCACCTTCAGAAATCACTTATTTTCCTAAATGACTCCACATATTGTGACACAGTTGTATGAGTAAATAAAGCACATCTAGGAAGCCTTTTTCTGGGAGAAGCCAATATATCCTGCTTTGGCTTCACCTTATTTGTACTGTATTAGATTGATAGAGGTTGGATTATGACAAAACATGTTCCATGCCTGCCTTCTTTCTTTCTTAGCTGCTTGACAGTCATGGTTCTGTTATCTTTTAAAGTACATTGGTGTGTGTGTACAAAATTTTAACACGTGAAATGAAATAGCTTCTCATCACCCTCCTACTTTACTTTTTGCATGCTTGGGCTTCCTACTTCCTTTGACTCTTTATTCTCAGTTTAACACTAGTTGTCTGTGTCTAATCAGATGTCCTAGAGATGAGATAAGCATGTAAGCAGGGAAAATACATATATGAATATTTTATATTTTAAGCAGCTAGTATAGCATAGTAATAGTATTTTGCAGCAATAGCAAAAAAAAATAATAATAAATAAATAAAAAAAATAACCAAAAAGATAAGAAAACACAAATTATATGCTTCCCTCCTCACACAGTATCCAGCTGACCTTTGAATTTATTCAAACTGTCAGCATCAACTACCTGCAAGGGCAACTTGTTCCAGCTATCAACAACTCGCTGACTAAAAGAAAACTTCCTACAATCTAATCTAAACCTCGACGCCTGTAATCTGAATTTATCACCTCTAGTTCGAACTGGTATTTTTTAGAACATAGTGTATAGTATTATTTGTAATGTGGCTCTGGGAGTTTCTCCCAACTCTGTGACCGGCAATGTGATGAATACAAAACTCTGTAAAGGCCAGATTTATGTAAGTTAGTGAGTGTTCATGTACACTCACTAACTTACATAGTTAGTGAGTGTTCATGTACAGTTAGTTCCGACTTTATGAGTTAATTTGTTATTAGCATGTGCTCATAAAGCGAAAATTCGTAAAGCAGGAATTTATTTCTCACATAAAATGTTAAAAACAGAGGTTATGTTCACAACAATGAAATTAGTTGGCTAATTAGTTTATGTTTAAACTATGATTGATTTACAAATAAATGAAAACAGCCTGTAAAATCAAGCAAATTATAATTTAAAGAAATCATTTATGACTTACAAATGTTAAAGAATGTTCATCATCATTGACTAAATGCACACTCATTGGTTTGTTGAAGAAAGTAGTCTTCTTCGGAAATGTTTCAAGAAGCTTTTGTTTCCAAGATAATCTCTTCTCTTTTCTTTGTAAATTTCATGATAGCATGCATAAGCAATTTTTAATTGGATGCACAAATAACAACTAACTAATATGATACGCACAAGTGAGATTGCAACTAATACAATTCGCACGGAGTAACAAGTTCACAAAACTTGGAGGAAAAAAAAAAAAAAAAAAGAACGAAGAGAAGATTCTGAAAAGCATTAATAAAGGCACATGATGCAAGAAAGAAAGCTTATATAGCATCAGCCGAAAAAAAAACAAAAAAACTTATCATTTCACCCATCCACTCGCTCCAAATGTTTGTCTAGTTCTGCCTTGAATCTATTTAAGCTATCAACTTCTACAATGACAGATGTTAAAAACAGAAGTTACATTCTCAACAATGAAATTAGTTGGCTAATTAGTTTATGTTTAAACTATGATTGATTTATCCAAATAAATGAAAACTAGAAGTTTGTTCTAGCAATCAACCACCTGCTGGCTAAAGGCAAACTTCCGCACATCTATCCTACAACTGTCTTTCCTCAATTTCAATTTATGCCCTCTCAGGCAATTATTCTAAGCAAGAGGAAGAATCCCATCAGCACTGAGCAAACTCAAACCATTCAAGGCTTTATACACCTCGATCAGATCACCTCGCAGGTGCCTAGTCTCCAGCCACTGTAATTTGCAAAACTTAAGCCTTTCTTCGTAAAAGCAACCCTTCATTCCATTCACTAATCTTGTTGCCCTTCTCTGTACTCGTTCCAGCAGCTCTATATCCTTCTTAAAATAAGGTCTCCAGACCTGTATACAGTACTCAAGGTGTGGCCTGACCATTGCCTAAGAAAGGGGATAATTACCTCCTTATCACTGTTAGAAAAATTCCTATACATCATTGACAAGACACCATGAGCTAATCTTGCAGCCTGTCTGCACTGCTCAGAAAACTTCATATCTGACTGCACAATTACCCCCACGTCCTTTTCATTCTCTACCACTGTCAGTATAGTACGGCCCTTGCCACTGAAATCTTTGGAATACAAAGTACAAAAATCTACTGGGTACCTGACCTGCCTCCCCGGGGCCAAGTGCGGTAACAGTGGGTCCCAACGGCTAAATGGTCAGAAGAACAATGGTACACAACACTACACATCCCTCCACTCCCCACACACTTTTTAAATCTCTGGCCTTCACAGAGTTCTGTGCTACATAAACAGAGTACACAATGCAGAGATGGGGGAAACCCTTGGTGCTATCAGACAACTAACACACTTTGCACTTGTCAGTATAGTACCACACAGTTGATACATTACTCTGGGGTTACTGCTTCCCATATGCAGTACTTTACATTTGTCAATGTTAAACTTCAGTTGCCAACTCTCAGCCCATCTGCTCAACTTTTCTAGATCCTGTTGCAGCGGCATACTGTCATTAGTGTCATTAACAACTCTGCTGACCATCGTTTTGTCTGCAAACTTGGACATTAAGCCTGATATACCACCATCAATATCATTAATAAATACAGAAAACAACAATGAACGAAGAGCAGTGTCCATTGATTACCACTCTGTCTTCTTCCACTCAACCATCCCTTTATCCATAGCAGCAATTTGCACCAATGGTGCATCTCCAATTTGTGTAGCAGTCTTCCACGTGCAACAGTATCAAAAGCTTTGCTGAAATCCAAGTACAGTAGGTTCTCAATTCTCCAGGATAGATGGCAAAAACAAATTCCCGGATAATTGATTTCCCGGTTAATCCAAAAATACAGCAAGTCCCCGACATACGTAAGAGTAAATTACAGGACTTCTTATGTAAGTCGAGTTTTACAAATTCAGGAATGACAAATATAATTTGAATTGGCACATTATTAGACGCTAATGCTCCATAAAATCCTAAAACAACTAACAACTAATATAATATTGCTACTATATCCCTGATATGCCAAAATTACAAAAACCACATATCCTCAGAAGAATGAAGGAAAATAGCCATATTTTTAATTAGTTCAATTAAATTATCTGAGGACAGCGGTGAAGTAGCCATAGTGGCACATAAGGAAAGAAAACATAAAAGGAAGAAAAAACGCATGTTATTGTACTGTAAAAACTAACCACCAACTCAGGTGGTAGGAGGGAAAGTTCATAGAGAAAGGATTCCTATGTTGGAGCATCTGTTTGCACACCATGTCAGCCAAACAGCTATGCTATGGTGTCTGCTTGGGTACGCAGGGGACCATGCTGTTAGTCCATCTGCCCACCACTCAGTCCAGGGGAGAGAGGGGGGGGGGACAGGCAAATTTTTCCTAATCAATGGTCGCTTGCCCTATGCTCTCACACACCAGGAGTGGTGGGTACAATGATGTGTGGTGTATCTTAATGTGCTAGATAACTAATAACTAAATTTAAGTAACTTAAAGGGGTACAGAACAAGAAGTAAGGTAAGTAAGTACTAAAATTAGACATGTATTTTCATTCATTCACTCTTCTGGCATTCATCTCATTTGTTCCACTCTTTCCTACTGGGCTGCACTTTTCTGGCACTCCAACTTACTAGTATTTCCAATTGCAGTACAGCCCCAGCTGCATTTCATGCAAGCCAAGAGAGGAGTACAGTGTGTTAGTGTTGTTAGTATGTGATCAGGTTGTGTTAGTATCTTAAGCTAAATAAATTATATATATATATATATATATATATATATATATATATACACAGGCAATCCCCGTATTACACGGTACTTCTAAGTGGTTTCACTCTAACCTGACTGATAAATTGCGGAAATCCTCGCACAATACTGTTTTGCTCTAATGCAGTTAGACAATTGCAGCAAACTTCATATAACACAGTATTTTTGAGCTTTTCTGTGGGGAAAACTCTGCTAATGTGTTGGATGCAATTTTTCGACATTTCCATTCTTTTTTGCAAATCCCAATTGTTGACTCGCTAGCCATTATGCAAAAAAAATTATTGGAAAATCCCCATATTTTTTTTTGTTGGGAAATCTCTGTGTTAGGCTCTGTGCCTATTGAACTTATAGAAAAATCGAGATTTCAAAAATTTTTTACCATTGGACAATGCACCAGACCAACCAAAAGATTTCAGTCACCCAAACTAATGTTCCTACCACCTGATACAACTGCTTTAATTCAGCCATAAGATCAAGGCATTACATCTACCTTTAAACCTCATTACATTGGAAAATCGCTACAATGGATTTTGGAAAAATTTATTCCGAATCTATTGAAGTAACAAGGCATGAAAACATTTCTCAGTTGTGGACTGTATCAGAATCATAGCTTTATCACTCAAAGAAGTAAAACAGTCAACATTAAATGAGTGCTGGAAAAATGTATGCCCAGAGTCAGTTCATTCAGGAAATGTAGTTGAACCAGCAGAAAATGTAATTAGTGCGATAGCAGAACTTGCTAAGTAGGTAGGAGGGGAAGGTTTGATGATATGACTACCGAAGACACTCAAGAATTACTGGTAGAAAAAGAGGCTGGTAAAGCGGATTTGGTGGAAATAGCATCGGAGGCAAACCAAATCAATTCAGAGGATAATAGTGCAGATGAAAATTCTGAAGTTCTCAATTTTGCACTAAAAATCATGCGTGAAGATTAGCAATTAGAATCTTATTTTTTGAATGCAGATGCTTCGACTGAAAGGAGCACAAAGTTCAAAAGGGAGCTTCAAAAATGCTTAGCTCCATACAATGAAATTTACAAAGAAGGGCCACTGCAGCAGAGGTCAAATGCAAGGGTGCATAAGTACACATGCCTTGAGTGACAAGGTTCAAGCCATGACTGCTACATACAGTGCTGTTTCTTGTATTCTCTATATCATGTGAACTCCTGATTGTGTGGTCGTCCCAGAGCATAAACAGAAAATTTATTTATTTATTATGTATCAAGCAAAAGCAAACAAATCCAGATTACTGTTTTTAAAGAGAGTAGAGGTTACATGAAATCTAGACGCTGCAGAAGAATATTCAGAAGGTGAAGTTTTTCTGCAATCAAGAAAACATTCTCATTTGATTGTGCTTAGCAGCGATGAAGAGGAAGAAAATTAAATGAATGTACATTATCTGACATGGATGTATCACAATTTGTAAGACATTTGTTCAGTTATTACTATTTTTAATAGAAATTAAGTTTCCAATACTTATAAAAAAAAAAATAGTGTACAGTGAAACTTCTAACGGACACCTCTCGTTAACGGACATCTCCCTACAATGGACATTTTCAAATTCCCCAACTCACCTCTATTGGTTTTAACGTGTTTGCAGCTTCTGTCTAGCGGACATTCTCTGTAACAGACGCAGACAGGCAATCTGCACTGTTTCATTTAGATTAGCACTTAATTTGATCTACCCATAACAGACAGCGGGCGAGCTCACTGCCCTTTTTCTAGGAACGTTTCTTCCACGTATTGCCTCAATCGTGTGTTTATTTTCTATTTCCGATTCTCTGAATTTTATCAAGGTTTACGTCACGGTTCTAAACCCTTTTTCAAGAATTTTAAGGCACGTGTAAAACTTCTGATGAATTCGGTGTGTGCAGTGGAGGGGGGAATATGGTTGGCCTTTCGTCTTTTCAGTTTTCAGTTTTGTTCAGTGTCGTGTGAAGTGCACAATGTCTTTTCGTAAACATTTAACTTTAAAAGATAAAGTCGAACTCATTAATGCGTATGATCGGCAAAAAAACACTGTTCGCAATCTCGCTGCAAAATTCAAAATCGGGAAGACGCAGGTAAGCGACATCCTAAAGAAAAAAATGAACTGCTCAAGCAATTTTGGCAACACGGATATGATAAGGTTCAAAAATAATTTCCGAAAACTGTTGGACTTCAAATTGACAATGTTACGTATGAGTGGTTTTGTCGTGCACATGCTAAAAAAATTCCCATTAATGGGCCTATTATTAGGGAAAAGGCTTTGGAGGTTGCGAAATCTATGGGAGTAAATGAGTTCAAAGCTTCTGTGGGATGGCTAGACAAGTTTAAAACTCAGCATAACATTTCTTGGAAAACCGTAAGTGGTGAGTGGACCGTCAAATTGGAAGATTTATGTCGTGATTTTGAAGCTAAGGATATTTACAACTGTGACGAAACAGGGTTGTTTTTTAAAGCTCTTCCTGAAAAAACAATGAGTCTAAAAAACGAAAAGTGCCAGGGCGGAAATATTTCTAAGGAACACTTGACTGTACTATTGTGTACAAATATGCTGGGAGACTTTGAACAACCTCTTGTTATAGGAAAACCACAAAATCCTCGTTGTTTCAAGGGCATAAAGTTGAATCTTTTGAATGTTGACTGGAAGTCTAATAAAAAAGCGTGGATGACACGAGATATCATGAGCGAATGGATAAGTCACTTTAACCAAAACATGATTCGTCAAAACAGAAAAATTATTCTTTTCATGGATAATGCTGCATCTCACCTGCACATTGAATTGTCCAACATTCAAATTGTTTTTCTGCCACCAAACACATCTGCAAAGTGTCAGCCCTTGAATCAAGGGATAATAAAAAATTTTAAACTTCACTACAGAAAACGTGTTTTAAGACATCTCATTGCAAACATGAACGATGTAACATGTGCGAGTGACCTTGCAAAGAAAATCAGCATCCTAGATGTGATTCAATGGATTTCCTCTTCAGTAAATGCAATTAGAAAACAAACTGTCGTGAACTGTTTTGTAGAAAGTCTGGCTTCTCAAACGCAAAAACTGAAGTTGTGAACAGCAATGTGGAGCACCAAGAAGAACAAGAACTTCAACATCTATTGATAATGTACGATACTTCCACTACAAGTGACCCTGGCTACAAAAACAAAGACTCGAACCTCACTACAGACAGTGCTCTAGATATCAACGCCATTATCATCGATATTTTTCAAGAAGTTCCTCATGAGGATGAAGAAATGGAAGGAGGTCATTCTGTCGAAGAACATATTAACGACAAACCACCGATGAAAATAGAAGCAGCACTCATACAAATCAATCATTTAAAAATGTTTTTCACCGCTGAAGAAGATACTGAAGGACTTTCGATGGTTTCTTCACTCCAAACAAATGTTGAAAACAAAATTATCAGCCGGAAGAAGGTGCAGAAGAAAATAAGTAATTACTGTATGTATTTTTCTTAAGATAAAGTCATAATATGCATAGCACAATTGTATGTATATTATTTACTAAAATATTGTTCAAATTCTGTATATATTTTAATTTAATTTTACATTAAACGTTTAACGATTTTTCTTTCTTTTTTTTCTCCCTCAGACTTCTTGTTAGCGGACACTTCTCTCTAACGGACACATTTTCGTTCCCCATGGCTGTCCGTTAAAAGGAAGTTTCACTGTATTTTTGATAGCTTTTAAAACATAACCCCCCCCCCTTTTGTACTGGTTCTTAGTCCCGTATAACGTGGTTTCACACTACACAAGATTTTATACGAACCTAATTACGGTGTTATACAAGAGTTACCTATGTGTGTGTGTGTGTCTGTCTGCACGCGCATAATAGAATTGAACTGAATATTAGACAGCAGAAATAAGTGGAAAATTAAGTGAAAATAAAAAATAAGCATAGTAGAGCAGACATCAGTGGCAGCAAATATGCAAAAACCACATGTTTTGTGTATTTAACTGTAATTTTATGTTACAATAAAAAGAAATGAAAGTATGCCAGCAGCGTGGCAAACCAGTAGAGCAAAGAATTTAACACGTAAAATTAAGAATAGAGTACTGTTGGAGAAACATTATTAAACAATTTAGAAAAAAAAAAAAAAAGGTAAACTGCAGCCATTATCAACCCACTGCAGGATGGAAGCCTCCTCAACAATTCATGTTGAAGGAAATGGACCATAATCTGCCACGCTGGTCCAGTGCAGGTTGGCAGATCGACCATATTTAGCAGTCAAGGGCTTGAACCCTGGTCTACTCAAGGAGCGTGTGCTATTGCACTCCCGCTCCTGACCACTAGGCTACAGAGGCCTCCAAAAAAGGAAAATTTAGCGGTGCCCCCCCCCATTGCTAAGCACCAGTTTCCAAATTGCGTGAAATATCACTACATATAAATGTAACTAGCCAACAATACAGAAATAAGTAAAAATAGAGAATAAAGTAAAAATAAAAAGTAGAACATACCATAATATCGAATTGAATAGAAGACTGACCATTATGCCCCATCTTGCCAGTGGACCACGAGGCCATAATGGGTAAGGAACCACTACATTTCGAACGCTACACAAATTCATGCCATGAAAGAATGATACAAGGATCACACTGCCGGTACGGTAGATTTGTATAATTCTAATTATACAAATCTACTGCACCGGCAATATGATCAGACAGGACACACACACACACGTGCAAGAATGTGCATGTGCAGTGGAATCACATTAGTACATTTTTCAGGGGATGGGGGAACATCATCATAAGTGGGAAAATGTACTAACAAAAATCCTCATGAGTTATGCTTCTACAGCTTTGGACAGTATTGGAAATGGTATGAGTTCTTGTTCTTCACACTCATCATTGTGTCATCAATGACAACTCTTTCTGCTTGGGGCTATTCTATTTCTTCTAGTAGTGAAGTCCAGAAGACTATGCTACTGTCCAGGGTCTGAGAGGTGAGATGGGTCCCGAGAAAGTCATAAATGAGGGGTACCACCTCACTCTGAAAGCATTAATTTCATAAAATTCATAAAATCAATAAAACAAATAAAAACAGATATTTTACCACTTAAAGTTTGATTTATATCACAGAAATTATCATACCAATTACAATGCTTCACAATTTCCATATAATTTACGTTTATTTGAGACATAATTTGGTGACCTGAATAACATTACTAGAATTGAAATTTAAAAGGAATTAAAATTATTTTAAAAATGATTTGTTTTGCAAATTCCTTTATTATATTTGAAAAATCTACTGCCCATGCATTGTCAGAATTTATGTGAAGAATTAACAACCCATTTAGTCTTTCTTCAGTCATTACAGATCAGTTAAAAAATTCTTCCCTCTCTTCATTACCAAAAAATTCTTCCTGCGGAAGCAACAGAAGCAGCCAGACTCAAAAACATTCTAAATGCTATAGACAAGTTAAGAAACAACTCAATTAGATAGTTTTGAAAATGATCTGTAAAAATTTGCTGAAGTTAGTTCTGAACTAAAGTTTGTTCCGTAAATTTTCTTCATAAAAACCAGTTCATCACATATTTCGTGCAAAATATTCTTAACATATTTCTGTTGTAATTTGTGCTAAAGTTTTTATTTTTTCATGAAAGGCCGACAGAATTCCAAATAAGTTACAGATTTCATGCAAGGATCCAAAATGCTGTCAATCCAGATATTAACAAATCAATATCATTTCCAGCCAAGGAAATAAAGAGAAACACTATCTATACACTTATTTATAAATTCAAAGGGAGCTCTTTTATGTCAGTAAAACTGATTAAGCCTTAAAAGAAATGGTACCCAGAGAAAATATATTCAAGGTACAAGGTTGAAATCTTCCTATTCCACACCACCAGGTTTACTTTAAAAAATAAAAATTCTCTCAAAAACCACCTCCAAAAGGAATTGTAAGATATATTTGTTTAAAGGTCTCACACTGTCTCATGCATTTCATCAATATTTAAACGTCTCATATTACATGGAACGGTTTCCAGGAAATAATTCCAAGACGTGAAAAACAGAAACATCTTTAAAATCACCTCGCAGAGGAATTTTAAGACCCAATTCAGAGAAAACGAGGCATGGCATGCATTCTCATTCCTGGCCTTCCATCCCCAATCCTCACCCATTCCTTCGAGCAGTAACTGATAAGCAATCATAAAATATATTATTGTATCATTACTTCACAAAAAGAATGACACTTGTATAATAATTTTTATTTAAGTTAATTTAAAAATTTTCAATCACTTTCATCATATGTTTTTTTTTTTTTTTTAACATAAAAAGATTAAATTTTGGGGGCTCCTCTGGGCCCACTACTGTCACACTGAACATAATCATTGAAACTAATATCGCTCTCAGCAATTTGCTGCCATTCATCCAATTTCATTGCAAGTCACCCATATCTGTTACTGGGGGGGGGGGTATGACAAAAAAAAAAAAAAAGAAAAAAAAAAAAGCACTTTTGAAACAGTTTCTTATAATATTTGTGTGAACAGAATGCCACACAGATTTTATGAAGTGCACGTTCAGTATTGCAATTTTCCTCTGCATGATGTATGTATGAGAGCCAGCTGTTGTTATGTTTGTTATTTGGTTTTTAGGAGCATTAGCAACTAAGGTCGTATTGCTCTGGGGATATGTGGTGGTCATTCTCTGACCTTTCCACATCCTCCGTATTTGGTGGTCAAGGGGCTCGAACCCCGGTCTAATCAAAAAGCGTGTGCTACGCACTGCTGCTCCTGCCAACCTGGCTATGGAGGCGCCATGAGAGCCAGCCTCTTTTGTATGTACTCTCTTATGTACTGCAGATACAAGGTGTTGAAGGGATAAGATACACACTGATCAACAAAGAATAAAATTCTGGCATTTTCCATTTATAAAAAAAAATTCAAAAAGTAGGTGATGTCATCCATGCCTCAGTGTATCATAATCTTAAAACATTATAGACATTTCACTATCACTAATGGTGCAAGCTTCTTTTCCACTTTCATTGCAGCATAACAGAATTATAAGCCTTTCCTTGCTCGATTTAGACCCAATGCACTTCTCATCTTTGAGCTGCAGTGTTTTATCAGGTAAAAGGTGAGAAAACAGACCCACCTTGTCTATATGGAAAACATTTTCAGGGTGGTATTTCTTCAAAGATAACTGGCAGATTGCTTTTCCATGTATCCACCATCTTTAACTACTGCTAGCACCTTGACTGGGTACACAATGGTACATAAGATTGTCAACACTTCCTTGTGCTCTGGATATTGTCCTTCAAGCACGGGTTTTCTTTTGCCACTTACTCCATCTTTGAAAGCAGTTTCAATTTTCTCCCTTTTGGACACTATTATACTGAGTGTAGACAGAGGGATGTTTAGTCCATGCAATATGCACATGCTTCATGTGAAGATTACGGTCCACTCCTTGTACGATTTTTCAATTTTTTGCCATTGTAAATTTGTCTTAACTTGCTTCTCCTTATGAAAATTGCACAGCTAAGGGTCAGCCCCTTCTCCACATTTGAAACAGATCACACAGAACCACAAGGAACAATTCTGGCAACTAGCTTAGAACACACAGTTGAGAGCAGACTCTTCAGTACATTTATATGAAATAAAACCTTAGAATGCCAGACTTGCTGCTGCAATTGCCTGGTAAAAAACAGCTGACCACTTGGCAACCCAGCTGTTGCTCACCATTTGTTGGCATGGCTGCTGAAAATCTCCACTCGAGGGTTTACAACTTCCAAGAATCTTCACTCATGGGCTTCAGCAAGAGGACATTATTAAACTTATAATGCAACGAGATTAGTGAAAATTAAATCCCATGCCTAGAAGAAACTTAAGGGTTCTAAGTGGGAATCATAAACATGGTAAAGAGGATCTCTCTCTCCCTCTCCCCACACACACAGAGGTGTGCAAAACATAAGGACCAACACTATTTCTAAAGGTTACAATCACAAAACCAAATGAAACAGCCTGTGGTGATTTGCATAACTGTGGCCGTTCAGTAGAAAGCTGGTGCACATGCAAAAATTTGAATCATGATGAGAGGACTCACATAAACAGATAAAAGCAACAGTTCACCAGTTATGTGCAAATTCCCAAATGGCGGGCATGATTGTTACAGACGTTCAATTGGTTTCATACAGTGCTAAAGACAACAAAATGGCCAGTAGAAAACATCTGGATGACTTTACCTGAAGTTGAATAATTGGGAAGCTTGAAGTGCAAGGAGTGTGGCTGCAGAGTTCGGTATCATCCATAGAATCGTCTTACGTGCATGGTCGGTCTTCAGAACGACAGGTACAGTCAGTCCTCGTATAACACGTGTTTACACTACACGAATTTGATCATACACGATTTATAAATAGGGGAACGATATCTTATATAACACGAACCGAATTCCTTATGCACGATTCGCCTTTGTGTTTATAAGAAATGGCAGTCGAATGCGGAATCACCCCCAACCGAACGCAACACAATAGGAATGAAGAGAAGATTCTGAAAACGTATTTATGTTTTTTATATCAGTGAAGGGGAAACAAATTTCACCATAATAACTTAAAAACCCACACAATTCCAGCTATCGGTATTGTTGCAAATGCAATTTGATCGAGTTTACTACCAGTTTATAACAGATTCCACTAGCAGAAACGCAACTGGAAATTGTTTTTATTGTTTTATGGTAGTAACCCCTAGAAATGTGCTTTAGTAAAATGTGAGGTGTTAATTTTGTATCTCCGCCTTTACGGTGTTGTTTATTCAGTTGCTACACACGCGCAGCTTTGTTTATGTGTATCAAGCGTGCCTCCTCGTTTTGTAATTGTGCTTTATTCCCTAAAAATGAGTAAAATACTTAAAAGGTGTGAAAAGGAAGCGTCCTGGTGAAGACACTGCAGATTCAGAGAGAAAAAGAAAAGCAATATCGATAAACAGAGGCAGACTGGGTCAAAAATTCTTTCATAGCAGGAACAACTCAGTGTAATTAAAATCCATTAGATTAAGACAACGAATTGGAAGAGATGGAACGGCTGTCATCTGTTTGGATAGAAAAAACAAAAAACAAGTTTGCTTACAATAGAAGCAAAAGCATCAACAATATTTTATTACATAATCGTAATAAAATACGTAAGTATTTTATTACGATTATTTATTGTGTTTGGTAATGTTTTGGTTACAAATGTGTGTTCAATTGTGGGTGGTCGGCACCTAACCCTATTTTTCCCATAGCGCCTGTTGTTTATATTGCACGATTTTGCATTGCATGAGGGTTTCTAGGAACACAACTATTGTGCTATATGAGGACTGACTGTACAGCTGTTCGACGGACCATTGGTGGTCGTCCACGAAACACAATGCCCAATGATGGCCGCTATATATACTCCTACAGGCCAAGAGGGACTGACAACAGACAGCAGGATCCATTGCAAAACAGCTGCAGAGGACTCAGGATATTGTGGTTTACTGTGGCCAGGTGACTCCACAAAGGTGGACCGTTTGCCCAATGGCCAGTATGCTGTGTCCCTTTAACACCTGTCCATCGGAGACACCGTTTACAGTGGCGCAACGAACACAAGGACTGGACAGCAGCACAATGGGGTAAGGTACTCTTTGCTGACGAGAGTAGATTCAGTCTCA
The DNA here is from genome assembly GCF_048544385.1 of Mastigoproctus giganteus. Taxonomy (NCBI): domain Eukaryota; kingdom Metazoa; phylum Arthropoda; class Arachnida; order Uropygi; family Thelyphonidae; genus Mastigoproctus; species Mastigoproctus giganteus. The sequence goes on along the minus strand of NC_143576.1, from coordinate 92,971,104 downwards.
GCATCAATTCTGGACGTCAGCTAATCTGGCGAATGGCTGGCATACGGTATCACTCCGCAAACATCACTGAAAGGGATCAATATGGCGGTCGAGGTGTTCTTTTCTGAGGAGACATTATCTTGGATGGACGTACACAACTCCAGATACTGTAACCGGTGCGCGCTACTGTACTGAGGTAATCCTTCCCCCATGTGAGTCTGTTCCGAGGTGCCATTCCCCCGAGTTCGTGTTTATGGATGATAACGCCACATCCCATCGCACTGCAGCCGTTGATTTGCTTTTGGAAAGTGAGGACATTGTTCATATGGATTGGCCTGCCTGTTCCACCCGTATAAATCCCATCGAACACATATGGGACGCTCTGGGGAGACATCTAGCGGCACATCCACACCCACCAGAAAATGTTCACCAGCTGAAGATGCCGCTGACAGAGGAATGGATGATATTACCGCAAGAACTTATCAACAACATTGTTCTAAGTATGGACAGGCGGTGCAAAGCCTGCATCGACATTAGGGATGGCCTACTGATCACCACCTATCCTTTGTTCCATCTTTGGCAGTGATGCATCTGTATCATGGCAGCCAGTGCTATGTTGCCATTTTTGAATAAAGTCCCTCTGTACTGTTTTGTTTTCGTTGTTGTATCGGTATTGTTTCCTTCATTTCTGTACCTCACAAGGTTCTTTTGGTATGCTTTTCCCATATCCAGGCCACTCTTATGAGAAGCTACAGGTGAAAATCTGACTGGTCCTTAAGTTTTGCAAACCAGTGTAGTTAACAGAAACGGAACCAGGACTTCCAAAAACGATCACACTATGGCGGAGAATGTGCTAAGCATGAATGTACTAAAGAGATTCTGCTGTATATGGACAGTAAATAAATATAAAAAATTGTAGAAATATATGTGCATACTTTGGGAAATTTCATGCACTTCACAATTTTATAAACTGAAAAATAGGACTAATACTTTCACATTTATATTTCATATTCAAAATCTTTCATTTTTCAAAATAATTAATAAAATCTTTGTTTAATTAAATATAACATGTACAAAAAACAACTTTTAATTTACAAGTTTTTAGTATTAATTATTATTTATTTTTTTATGAAAACCTTTAAACAGTCTTTCAATAAATCATAATAAATTTGATTAAGATAAAAAAAAAAGCTATTTAGAATAGCCATTTAAATATCAGATATGAAACTTACAAAATATTTACCATTATTGTTTTTGGTAACTGGATCCTGTCAGCCATGTTATTAATTTCTTTGAAAGCATTGATAAGAGCCCTGTCTGAACTGCTCATCTGAAAAATTTATTATTCACATTTGTTAATAAAAACCAAGTTTGCCATATTTAGTTCTGTAAAGTGCAAACCATTATTTAGGATTAAATTGCAACTGCCTTAAATCATCACAATTAGTAATGGATAGCGAATGCTTAAAAAGCGGTACTCACCTTGAATTAATCTGCAATGGCTTACTTAAGCAGCGTAGTTAATATTTAGGTTGAATTGTTAAGTTGAAGGAAATTAAAAGGGGGGGACGTAGGTAAGTGTTGACTGAGTTAAAATAGGCGCAAGGAAACAGAAGTGTACACATCCAATCCTTGGTTGTCATTGAAGTAAAAGAAGCAAACGAATAATTGAAAACTAAATAGGAGAATACAGTGAAGCCAATAGTCGTTACGGGGACTTTCGTTGGTTAAAACATCTTCAGTTGGCAATGTGTGGAGAGTGAACGCGCGTGGTATTTAAGAAATAAATTATACTCTCATGATGCTTTTTTGACATGTGGGAATTTTAATCACGAGAGGTTCCAAATTGGGGAAAGATTGAAGGGGAGTTTGGAATTTAAAATGGTGCCGGTACCATTCAATAGCTAGGGCTTCATGTTGAAGTATTCTGTAGCTGGATTTTAGTTTAATGATAGAAATGGCAGAGTCAATGAGGGGGGGGGGGGTATGGTTGTGGGTCTGGGCATGAATTGTAAGTTCTGTGACAGATTGGTTAGACATGAGGCTATGGAAATGATAGTATGCACGGGTGTTGGATGTTTTTGATGAGCCAAATTTGGTAGTGGTACTTCCGATGTAACATGTATTACAGTTTGGTTGACAATTAATGAGGTATATTATATTATTGAGGTCGTTGGTAGGATATTTGTGTGTGTCTTTATAGGAGCTGAAGAAGGATCCTAATTTGCTGTAGGTGGAAAAAACAAGGGAGATATCAGTGTTGTTAAATAGACGGCGGAACTGTCCTACGAGTTCATTGTGATAAAGGAGGACTATGCGGATGTTTGTTTTATTGTTGTCTTTGGTTGGATTGTTAAGTATAATTTTATTTTTAGCGATGGAGATTGTGTTTAAAATAAGTTGGTGGGGATAACCTCTGGATATAAATTTGTCGGTGAGATATTGGATTTCATTGTAAAGGTCAGTTTGTGAGGAGCTGTACTTGATTGCATTGTGCACAATGCACTTTAGTGCATTGTGGATTTCGTTATATAAAACTGCTTTTTTAGTGTTTAGGGGGGTGATGAGAGGCAAAATGTTAAGTATTTACCAGTGTTTGTATTTTTCCTGAAAATTTTCGTATTTAATTTTGTGCCTATTATATAGATAGTGAGATTGAGGAAATTTATCTGATTGTTTTGTCCAATTTGAAGGGTGAATTTAAGTCTGTGGTATATAGAGTTGAGTTTTACAAAGAGGTTATCAATGATGGATCTGTTGCCTATTACAAGAATGTTGTTGGCATAGCGCATGTACAGTTTTAATTCAGGGGGGAAGGGGTGTAGAATTTGGCTCTCAATGGCGGCTAGATAAATTTCGGACAATGGGGCCAAAATGCCTAGGCCCATCGGTAGGCCAAATATTTGTTGAAAAAATTTTTTGTTAAATCTAAAATATTTTGCCTCTAATAGAAGGGTGGTGAGCTCAAGAAAGGGAGGTACGTTTTGTTAAGGTATCGTCTGTTTCTAAAAACTTGCGTAAGGCTTGTAAAGTAAATGGGATGTGGACATTAGTGTAGAGGGAAGTGATGTCATAGGAAGCTGAGATGTCTGTAACGGATATTGCAATATTATTGATTTTTTGAAAAGCTTGATTGGTGTTATTGATCTTGGATGTGGAAAATTTAGTAAGAGGGGTTATAATTTTGACCAGAAAGGAGGATAAATTAGCGAAAGCTGATTTGCTGTACGAAACAATTGGTCTTAAGGGATGGTCGGTTTTGTGTAACTTAATGATCCCAAACATGTGGGGGAGGATGTTATTACGGATTCCGATTTGCTGTAGTGTGAAAAGGTTGATTTCCTTATTTTGCCTGAGTTATCCGAGAATTATGTCGAGTTGGTTTTTGAGTTTTGTGATGTTATGGTTATTTTCAGGTCTGCTAAGATGGATTCTAATTTTTCGGTGTAGGTATCTTTATCTATTATAACAATCGACCTTTACAATGAAATCCAATATCTCACCGACAAATTTATATCCAGAGGTTACCCCCACCAACTTATTTTAAACACAATCTCCATCGCTAAAAATAAAATTAAACTTAACAATCCAACCAAAGACAACAATAAAACAAACATCCGCATAGTCCTCCCTTATCACAATGAACTCGTAGGACAGTTCTGCCGTCTATTTAACGACACTGATATCTCCCTTGTTTTTTCCACCTACAGCAAATTAGGATCCTTCTTCAGCTCCTATAAAGACACACACAAATATCCTACCAACGACCTCAATAATATAATATACCTCATTAATTGTCAACCAAACTGTAATACATGTTACATCGGAAGTACCACTACCAAATTTGGCTCATAAAAAACATCCAACACCCGTGCATACTATCATTTCCATAGCCTCATGTCTAACCAGTCTGTCACAGACTTACAATTCATGCCTAGACCCACAACCACACCCCCCTCATTGACTCTGCCATTTCTATCATTAAACTAAAATCCAGCTACAGAATACTTCAATATGAAGCCCTAGCTATTGAATGGTACCGGCACCATTCTAAATTCCAAACTCCCCTTCAATCTTTCCCCAATTTGGAACCTCTCATGATTAAAGTTCCCACATATCAAAAAAGGCATCACAAGAGTATAATTTATTTAAATACCATGTGCGTTCACGCTCCACACATTGCCAACTGAAGATGTTTTAACCAACGAAAGTCCCTGTAATGACTATTGGCTTCACTGTATTCACCTATTTAGTTTTCAATTATTCGTTTGCTTCTTTTACTTCAATGACAGCCAAGGATTGGATGTGTACACTTCTGTTTCCTTGCACCTATTTTAACTCAGTCAACACTTACCTATATCCCCACTTTTAATTTCCTTCAACTTAACAATTCAACCTAAACATTAACTACGCTGCCTAAGTAAGCCATCGCAGATTAATTCAAGGTGAGTACCGCTTTTTAAGCATTCGCTATCCTTTACTAGTCTATTAACACAGTACTTGAAGATCTCTAAAACTTCACATCATCACAATTATTAATATGTATTAAATATACCAGTTATATAAACACAAATATTACTGAATAGTTTTAATATAATTAATTCTAAATATAAGATGGCTGAAGCAAAACAAGTTTATCCCTCTTTTATATATGAAAAAAAAAAAAAAAAAACATTAGTAGCAATGTTTCAATCGCAGTAGTAGTAACAGAGGCATGTGATGCAAGAAAGCAAGCATATGAGCTTATGTAGCAACATCCCAAAACAAAAAAAAAAAAATCACACTTTCATTCCATCTGAAAGTTTGTCCAGTTCCTCCTTGAATTTATTTAAGCTATCATCTTCCACAACAACAGATGGAAGTTGTTCCTGCAATTAACCACACACTGGCTAAAGGCAAATTTCCACACATCTATTCTACAACTGTCTTTCATCATTTGAATTTATGCCCCCCCCCCCAAGGTTCATAATCTGAGCAAGTGGAAGAATCCCATCAGAATTCAGCGTGCTCAACCCAGTCAAGGCCTTATACACCTCAATCAGATCACCTCGCAGGTGCCTAGTCTCCAGAAGCTGCAATTTTCAGAATTTAAGCCTTTCTTGGTAAGAGGACCCCTTCGTCCCCCTCACCAATCTTGCTGCCCTTCTCTGCACATGCTCAAGCAACTCTACATCCTTCATAAAATGAAGCCTCCAGACCTGTACGCAGTACTCAAGGCCTGGCTTGACCACTGCCTTATACCAGGAGTGGCCAACAAGTCGATCAATCATGACGAATTTTAAATATATTAGTCAAAATCTTAATGTTATTATTATTATGCACTCCACTGCATATGCTTATTACAAATCTGTTGAACCATGTGACAGCCGCTAGGTTAGTCTAGTGAAAATTCACGCAGTTACATTGTGGAGAGCATAGTGTATGTGTCAAATTCTCATTTAGCTTACTTAATATTATTAATTAAGTAAGCTTTGATTTAAAACGAATACTACAAAAAAAGAGTGAAATGTATCATTTTCATCAAGAGCGGGAAATAGAAAACTTTTTTGTAATGATAAAAGAAAAATGCTGTTTCTTGATTTACAATGCTTCCATGGCTATACCCAAAAAAGGAAATTTAGAAAGGCACTTCAATGCATTCCATGGTAAATACCAATCAAATTTTACGCCCAATAGTGACCTCAGAAAAAATAAATTAAGAGAACTTAAATCCAGATTATTCGCACAATGAAATTTCTTCATGACACCTAATTTACAATCTAAAGCAGTAACTGTAGCATCATTTAAAATGAGTCATCTTCTTACAAAAAAATGCAAACCATTTTCTAATGGTCAATTCATCAAAGACGAATTTTTAGAAATAACAGATTCTCTTTTTGAAAATTTTAAGAACAAAAATGAAATGAAAAGTGCTCATCAAGATCTGCAATTATCTCGAAATACTGTAATGCAACACACTGAAAAAATGAGTAAAAATGTGAGCGAAGAACTGCATGCTCGTATTGCTAATTGTGTGTCCTTTTCTTTACAACTGGATGAATCTACAGACGGTCAGTAATACAGCTCAACTGCTCATTTTTATTTATATGGTTTTCAATGATTCTGCCTCTAGAGAAGAATTGCTGGGTATGGTTTTGTTAAAAGAAAGAACTAGAGGTCTTGATATATTTAATGCATTCAAAAATTTCATTGAAAATATTAAATTACCACTATTTAAGCTCATATCAATAATAACAGATGGAGCTAAAGCAATGACGGGGCATCTTAAAGGATTCATTGCATTGTGCCAAAAGGATGATGAATTCCCATATTTTTTGAGTTACAACTGTATCATCCACCAACAAGTTAGTCAGCAAAAGATTAAATACTAAAAGTGTTATGGACATAGCTTTCAAAGTCATGAATTCCATCAGAGGACAATCTCTTCAAAGGAGACTTTTCAAAATGCAACTCGATGAAAATGAACCAGATCTGATATTACACACAGATGTGAGGTGGCTGAGTCAGAGTAAGTTTCTACAGAGATTTCGAAATTTGCTGAATGAAATTAAAAAATTTGTTGATTAAAGGGGAGATGATTATCAGCAGCTACAAGGTACGAAGTGGTTGTGTGATCTGGCTTTTTTGGCAGATTTTACCAGTAAATTAAGTAATCTGAATTTGGAATTACAATGAAAAAATAAAAATGTGGGTGACATGATTAGTAGTATTTCTGCATATAAATATCAATTTTTGGAATTTGGCTAAGGATCTCAAAGAAGGGAAAAAAAAAAAAAAAAAAAAAAATGATCATTTTGCAAATATGCAAGATCATTTGCAAAAATATCCTGTTTTCGAATTTAATAGTGAGAAATATGTTTCAGAAATTGAGAATGCTGTGGTTGATTTTGAAACCAGATTCAGCGATTTTAAAACAATTGAAGACTGTTCTTATCCATTTAATGTTGATTTAGATACAAAACAAATTGCAGGAAAAAAAAAAAAAAAAAAACACGCTGAGATTTTTCACATGGAGAAAATATTACTTGAAGATGAAATTACTACATTGCAAAACAATATCTTCCTAAAAGCCAGATTATCAGAAAAAGACTTAGGGAAATATGTTTGCCGAGAAAAGTACCCAAATGTAAAAAAATGCAGTGAACTTTTAAATTCCTGTTTAGGTTACATTTTAATTTCATTCAAACAAATAAGGATGAAGAATTGCTCTACTCTTACAGACTTGCATACAGAAGCTTCTTTACAGTTGGCCTTATGACAGTATATCCCCGATTTTGAAAGCGTGGCAGATGACATGAAGACAAAACTTCACATAAATTAAAAATTTAAATATGTATGAATTTTAAATAAGGATTCTGAATTGTATTTAATTTTAAAATAACATTTTATAATATGTGTTGATTAACTTTTTTTAACCATGTGCAATGAAATTCTTGAGATGGTAGATCGTGGCACATTTTGAATTAAAAAAAAGTAGATTGATCACAAATTAAGTTGGCCACCCCTGCCTTATACAAAGGGATAATCACCTCAATTTCCCTACTAGCAAAATTCCTGTATATCATTGACAATATTCCATGATCTGCTCTGGCAGCCTGTTTGTATTGCTCAGAAAACTTCATACCTGACTGCACAATTACTCCCAGATATTTTTCATTTTCTACCACCTCAAGTGTAGTACTACACAGTTGGTATGTTTCTCTGGGGTTATTTCTACCCATATGCAGTACTTTGCATTTGGCAATGTTAAATGTCAGTTTCCACTTCTCAGCCCATCTGCACAAATTTTCAAGATCCTGTTGCAGTAGCACACTGCCATTACTGTCATTAACAACCCTGCCAACTTTTGTATCATCCACAAACTATGTATAATTCTATGCTTTGTGTAAAATACAGTAAACAACCTAAACTAAGTAAAATTAAGTAAACAGAATGAAATAAATTCTATTTACTTAATTTGAAAAACTTTTTATAAAAAAAAGTTTAACAATTTCACCTATTTCATCTATGATTACATGACAGTGATGAGGTATTAAAAAATCCTACTATAATCATGAAATTCACTATAGAAGGATCAATTAGCAAGGTAGGCCATGTCTGAACTGGAGATCACAAAATTTAATGAAAATTTCAAGTGGATAATTAATTTAATCTTTTGAAGGAGCTAATTTTAATTTTGTCTTCAGAGAGATAATTTCTTCTTTTATTTCAAAGAAACATATTACAAAGGATATACATGCTCATACTCACTGTTCTCCTATTTTGATATTTTGGCACACCAGCATCGTCAAAACTAGCTTCACCTGTACCTCTGCCAATTACTGTAGACAGGTCACTTCCATTTAATAATGGATTCTATTATAAAAAAAATAGAAAATAGTTTTAATCCAGTGACATAATATTAATGATGTAAATATAAATACAAATTACAGTACTTTGTTAAAAATGGAAACAACTTTACCTCAGCAGCACCAACTCTGGAAGGATCGTGATCAGCTTTTTCATTGCTGAAAGTTCGCCACTCTGATCCAACATCAACTACCCTGTATTTGAAAGTTTAAAATTGAAAAAACTGAATTCTCAACTGGCTTTTTGCCAGTTAATTAAAAACAAATTTCATACTAGGTAGCAAAAAAAATTATTCATAAATCTCAATGCTACTTATTAAAAAAAACCCTAAAATATCAGTTGGTTTTTGATTTGATCATAAATATAATCAGATCAAATTAATGCATTAATTTCAAATGTAACAGATTTCATTTAAAACTTAAGAATTTGCTTTACACAAGGTTTAACAAAAGTAAGACACCTAAAAATAGCAGTAACCTCCTGTGGCAGATTCCCGCACCAAAGCTGTTGTTGTTGTTACAGTAATACCCCGACTTACGCGAACTCAGAGTTACACGGTTCTTGATTTTTTTGTTTGGCAACACTGCAGCCCACTATCTTCAAGGTCGTTTATCATATGCTATCGATATACGGTGTGACGGCAGAGAGTGAGAGCAAAAGATGAACAAAATTCAACTTTGCTGCCGCATGAGCTGCACACACATATACAAGAATTTGTATTCCAACTGTTATATTTATATGTGTGCGTTCAAATTCGTGCTCAACTTTTGTTGGAAATTACATTGTTTTCACGAGAGAAATGGATTGCGTCGGTCGAGTTGTATATCGATGGCATATGAAAAACGACCCTCAGTGTTTCTCTTGCTGTGATATGCATTGGATGTGTTTCGAGCGAACTCTACGTGCACAATTACGATTCTACGATCGACGAAAGTTAAGATTGTTTTGTTATACATTTTCTAAACCCTTAAAAAAACTATGTCATTCAAACAAAGTAAATCTGATTCTCCTGCATCTAGTAAGAAAAGGAAAACTATATCTTTGGAATGTAAACTTAACATTATCAAGGATTTTGATAGCAGAATGAAAATTTGTGAATTGGCAAAGAAGTTTGAGCTACTGGAATCCATAGTAAGAACAATCATAAAAGATAAAGAATTCTTGAAGCTGTGAAAAATGCTCAATCATTGAACTCAAGCATAATTCGTAAATGTCATGGTATTATTGCTGAGATGGAAACTGCTGAAATTATGGTGTAATAATCAAGTAAAAGTGAAGAATTGTCCAGTCGATCAGAACACTGTGTGCTATCAAGCTAAGCTGATTTTTAAGAGGTTGAAAGAAGAAGCTGGGGAGGCAGGCAAAGATGAAAACTTTGTAGCTAGTAATGGTTAGTTCAACCAATTTAAAACTCGCTGTAACTGGCACAGTATCGCGGAGAGGCGGCAAGTGCTGATAAAGAAGCTGCGTCTTCTTTTCCTGAGACACTCAAGAAACCGTATTTAACGTGGATGAGACTGGCCTGTTATGGAAGATGCCTAAAAGAACTTTTATTGCGCACGAAGAAAAAAAAAAAAAAAAACTTTCCAGGCTTTAAGGTTTCCAAAGACCGATTGATAGTGATGGTTGGCAGGAATACAGCTGGTGACTGCAAGTTAAAACCTCTTAATTTATCGCTCCGAAAACCCAAGAGTTTTAAAAAATATATCTAAAATTAGCTTACCAGTGATTTCGAAGTCAAATCATAAAGCTTGAGTGACAGCTTCCGTTTTTGAGGACTGGTTTGGTCACCACTTCATACCCAAAGTCGAACGTTATTGCAAGTCTAAACAGATTCCATTTAGAGTGATGCTTCTTATTGACATTGCACCCAGTCACCCTCCTACCACCCTAATTAATTGATCCACATGTGAAAGTTGTGTTTTTGCCTCCAAACAGAGGCAAAAACACAACTTGCTTCAACCGATGGACCAGGGAGTCATCAAAACATTCAAGGCTTACTACATGACGTGTTCATTTGCATGTCTGAATGAAGCTATGAGACAAAATAGTGAGATATCTGTTAAAGACTTTTGGAAACAATTCAATGTTTTAGATGCCGTAAGAATCATTGAAGAATCTTGGGATGAAATTCACAAAAAGACATTGAATGGTGTCTGGAAGAAACTGTGTCCATTTTTTTTCAAAAACGAGACGAAAACAATGGCAGAAACTGATCATGTCACTCATGTGATAGAAGAAGTTGTTAATCTTGCCAGGCAATTAGATTTGGAAGTCAATTGATGTCAACAAGCTGTTGGATTCACATAGTCAGGAGCTGACAATGAATGAGCTCATAGAGATGCGTGAGCACGTCACTGAAGTATCCGACACTTCAGACCCAGTTCCACCAGAAAAGCACATGACAACTGCAAGCTTGACAGGTCTCAGCTCAATTGAAAAGGGCTTAAAAATTTTAGAAAACAGACTCCAACGAAGAACGCTTTATAGCTACAAAGCAAGGAATAAAAAAATTATTAGCTTGCTACGAAGAAATTCTGCGTGAAAAAAAATAAGGCGCTTGTCGTCAGACGAATGTTAGATTTTATGAAGCCATCGACATAAGTTTTTTACATAACTCATTTATTTTTTTAATACATATTTTGTATTAATATGCATAAAGAACTGCAATTTTATTAAATATTTTTCTTCTAAACTAATGTTTTTGTTAGTCTTTGGTCCCAATTAAACAAAATTTATATGTATTTATATGCAAAGTTGTACCCCAACTTACACAAATTTGAGTTAGGCGATTTTCGTCGGACCCACCTATCGCGTAACTTCGGGGGTATTACTGTATTCGGTTTTTAGGAGCATTAGCAACTAAGGCCATATTGCTCCGGGGATATGCGGTGGTCATTCCCTGACCTTTCCGCATCCTTCGTATTTGGTGGTCACGGGCTTGAACCAAGGAGGACCAAAGTAATTCTGATGAAACATTTCATGATATGCCCATCACAGAGTACCCTACAGATTGGTCATAATGCTTAAAAAAAGTAATTATATGTGGCATCCACGAAATACTGATTTTATAATTTGCTATATACTTGATGAAAGGCTAGGTCCATTGCCATAGGCATCATACAATGGACCTAATGCATAAAATTTCATTGCCGTAATAAAACTGGCATAATTTATTGACAGTTGCTATGTATAAAACTTCATCAGTACATATAACACTACAAGAACATATACTGATACAATATGACCAGTAAAAGTTCTGGGCATACCAAACTGCCAGTATATGATGGTACTTGTTTCACATCCAATCCTAAAGTCCAATAAAATTTTTGTTTAATGGAGTTGTTGTTGTTGTTATTTGGTTTTTTAGGTGCATTAGCAACTAAGGCCATATTGCTCTGGGGATATGCAGTGGCCATTCCATGACCTTTCTGCATCCTCCGTATTTGGTGGTCACGGGCTCAAATCCCGGTCTAATCAAGAAGCATGTGCTACGCACTGCTGCTCCTGCCCACCTGGCTATGGAGGTGCCTAATGGAGGAGGAGGAATAAATATGCAGAATTCTTGCAGCAAGATCACTGCACTTTCCTGCATTTTTCTTTCTTTTTTTTTTTTTTAATAATTTAGTAATGGTAAAGTCCAATGCAAAAGTATATAAAAATCCTCTCAAGGTGCACAACTTAACTAATGAAAATGTTAACAACTGATACATAGCATAAATGCAATAATCCTTTCATGGCTGAAAGCTAGGAATGCATCTCACATATTAATCATTTCAAACAAAGCTATCAAGGTGCTTTTATCATAGAATTGTGCCACAAATTAAGCATACTATAATAGTCAAATCTTAGTTCAGCCAACTATATATAGACATTATAAAAAGTCATCTTTTGGTGACATATTAATAGTAATAGAGGTATGTGATGCAAGAAAGCAAGCGTATGTAGCATCAGCCAAAAAAAAAAATTTCACACAACCATTCCCTCCAAAAGTTTGTCCAGTTCCTCCTTGAATTTATCTAAGCTATCAACTTCCACAACAACAGATGGAAGTTGGCAAATTTCAGCACATCTATTCTACAACTGTCTTTCCTCAATTTGAATTTGGTTTGTATTCTGAGTAAGCAGAAGAATCCCATCAGAATTCAGTATGCTCAACCCATTCAAGGCCTTATACACCTCAATCAGATCACCTCACAGGTGCCTAGTCTCCAGACGCTGCAATTTGCAGAACTTAAGCCTTTCTTGGTAAGGGGAACCCTTCAACCCCCTCATCAACCTTGTTGCCCTTCTCTGTACATGCTCAAGCAACTCTACATCCTTCCTAAAATGAGGCCTCCAGACCTGTACGCCGTACTCAAGGCATGGCGTGACCACTGCCTTATACAAAGGGATAATTACCTCCTTTTCCCTGCTAGTGAAATTCCTGATATCATTGACAATATCCCCATGTCAACTTTAAACTTCAGTTGCCACTTCTCAGCCCATCTGCCTGAATTTTCCAGATCTCGTTACAGTAGCATACTGTCTTTACTGTCATTAACAACCCTGCCAACCTTTGTATCATCTGCAAACTTCGACACTAAGCCTGATATACCTTCAATGTCATTGATGAACATCTCACTAAAAATTAAATAAAATGTTTGGGAAGGAGTGACAACAAATTAAGAGGGGAGATATTGTTTTGATCAAATTTAAAATTAAATTTTTAAATTAGTGATTGTTTCTTGGTACAGACAAATATCTCCAGAAATGCCTGATTCCAGGTAAATTTTTGCAGTGCAAAATTTGAAATGAGTCTCTTTCAAGTCACAGAATTAGGGATGATGTCTAGATCAGGTGATTTTCAAACATTATCATTAAATTAATCTATCTGTTTTGTCAGCATGAAGATAGGAATCTGAAAGCTAATACAACTGTATAACATTACAGGATATGGAAATATTTCAATGCAGAAACTGAAATCAAATAAAGTTTGGTCAAGCTACTATATTATTCCACAGGATCATTCCATACTTTTGAAAGATCGATGCCAAGTACTCTGCACCAAGGCTTGGGCTTATGTCCAATTTTGAAACAGATACTGTTATCCACAATTCAACCTAAGTTGCCAATATCTTTTTAAATTTTATTTGGATATGAATGCTTTTCAATCAAGCAAATAACTCTTACCCCCCCACTAAAGTTTTATCTAACTTTTTGTGAAATGACAAACTAAAGGTGTATGTAGCATTGACTGAACTCTGATTTCATTGGTATTGTTGCAAAACTTAAAACTCATAACTATAAAATATTTAAAATTAAAAAAAAAAAAAAAAAACTATAATCATCTAGTATAACCAATCTGAAGAATATCCATTAACCACAACCCTCTACCTTCTGCCATGCAGCCACCCAGCAATCCATCTTAGAACTTTATCAGTAATCACAACCTGTTCAAGCTTATACAGTAACCTCTCATGAGGGACAGAGTCAAATGCTTTGCAATAAACTATGTTGAAATTGTTCTCTAAATCCAGTTCACAAGTAACTGTGTCAAAATAGTCTACTAAGTTAGTTAAGCATGATTTACCCTTAACAAAGATATATTGTGTGTCCCTCAGAATGCGATATCTATCTAAATGTCCCTGGATTGCACTCAAACATTGCCTCTAAGATTTTTCCTACCACTGAAGTCAGACTAACTGGTCTATAGTTACCAACTTCACTCTTAGAACCACTTTTATGTATTGGTGATACATTGGCATTTCTCCAATCCAAAGGAATCTCCCCTGAATCCAAAGATGCCCTCATAATTAATCTCAATGGTTCAATACACTCCCTCACCCTCTCCGTCAAAACTACACGGTATATGCAATCAACTCCAGGAGCCTTACTTGGCTTTACGCTCAAAAGTTTTTCTAATAAACAATCATCTGTAGCTAAGACATCACTAATTTTATATGGCTCAGCCTCACTCGTACAGCCTTTTCTCAGCATGAAGGAATTCACATCAGTAAAGACCAATGCAAAGTTCCTATTCAAATCATCTGCAAAATCAGTTGGATTAACTTGTTAGATTTGTTGGTGCATCAGCATCTTAGCCTATAATGCACAGTTGGGTTATCTAAGACTTTCCTACACCCATTGCACAAGGGTCCAATCTGATTAGCTTTCTTTTTCCTTATATTGACATACACGAAAAATTCCTTGTCCTCAATCTTTGTTCTCTTAGCCAATGCTTTCTCACAAGCAGCCTGGGCTTCCCTGACCTTATTTGTGGTACTATTTCAGATCAACTTGTACCTCTTGTAGGCTTTAGTACTTTTCATTGCTCTGTAACTGTCCCGTGCTATCTTTCTCTGCTCTATTTGACCAGCCAGCTCCGCAGTCATCCATTTCGGCATCATTCTGTAAATATTTTCTTAAAGGTATGTATGTGTTGGTGGCTTCTGTGATTTTTGCTTTAAAAGTATTTCATAATGCAAAGGTATTTGCCATCTCTCAGCAACCTGAAGAAATTGAGCAACCTGCTCAATTCACAGATGACATACAGTGCCTTAAACTGTCAAAGTCGCCCTCTTCTGAAGTTAAAACCCATGCCTTTACCTTTAACTACTGAAACATCTTTTTTCACCTTCCAACTGATGATTGCATGATCACTTCCTGACAATGGTTCCTGTACTTTAAGAATGATGTCAAGAATATTCTTGCCCCAATTTTACTTTCTCCAATAAAAAAAAAGGTAAAGTGCAGCCATTATCAACCCACTGCAGGATAGAAGCCTCCTCAACAATTCATGCTGAGGGAAATGGACCATAATCTGCCACGCTGGTCTAGTGCAGGTTGGCAGATCGACCGTATTCAGCAGTCAGAGGCTTGAACCCCGGTCTACTCAAGGAGCGTGTGCTACTGTACTCCCGCTGCTAGTACAAATAATAATCATCTAGTTTATTTCAAAAAGATTTTCTGAATGGTGAGTTTCCCCCCCACTTATTCCAATCAATCTGGGGCAGATTAAAGTCACCCATAATTAAAACATTCACACTTGCCTGCTCATTCTGCACATAAAGATTTGTCACATTCTTCACAATCTTCCGGTCTGTAGATTATTCCCACTCTCATTGTTCCTTTGCTTCTAACTAACTCACACCACACGGATTCTATGCTGGTAGATGTAACTTCTGACTCAGTAAAAGCTCTTTTCGTGCTCAGGCTGCTTTTGACCCCTTCTATCTTCCCAACTTTACTAAATACATTATGCATACTGTAGTGGAACTCATCATCACCAATTTTCGGGTGGCACCACATTTCTGTTAGCTCTATTATATCAGCATTAGTTGTCCAAAAAAGGAGTTCAAATCCAATCATTTTACTGATAACACTCCTGACATTAGAAGATTACTACTCTGACACACCCCTTGATGTGTCAGAGTAGTAAACAAAAGACACCAGACACAAAACACTATGATCGATATCTAATCAGGAAATAACCTATGTAATAATTTACCTGTGCATTTGTAGTGCACGGCATTCTCAAGGTCGAATAAATATCACTATGCAATTTTTTTTTTTTTTTTTTATGTAAACCCCAAACGAGAGGTATTAGAACCTATAGTACTTAGTACCTGCATCTACATAAGTCACTTATGAAAAGGCCTTTTGCTTCGGTTTTCATAATGCATGAGGAATATCACTGCATCCCAAAGAACAGGACTAAAAAATATTTAACTGAAATATTTACAAATTATACAAATATTTAAAATATTTACAAAATACTCAACTATTTACAAATATAAAATATTCATTAATATACAAAATACGTTACAATGGAACATCAAATGTTAAAGAGTGAAGCATGTGCACGAGGTTGGTGAACGTTTTTTTTTTTTTTTTTTTTTTTTTTATGAAAACCCCAAACACGAAAGGTATCAAAAACCTATAGTACTTAGTACTGTGCATGGGTTGAAGGAGAAGTATGGGGGAAGGGGGATGCTGGAAACTTTGCTCTAGAGACTAAACATGGGTTTCACTACTTCAAGCCTCCAATAAGCAAAGTGGTGGTATTTCACCGGTTGATGAAAGTCATCTACCACCTAGAGTTATGGAGGCAGGTGTCAATAATTACTTGCATTTGTAGTGACGTAATTGTCTTGCCCTCTCATCACTAGGAGGTAAACTTTTTTAATGTATAGAGAGAAAACACCAAAGAAACCAAAGCATATGGAATTTTGAAACAAGATGGCTAATAAAGCTCTCTCTGCCAGATAGAGTGAACCCCCAGCTACCTGAACCAGACCATGGGGAGGTGGAGTTTCTTTAACGGATTTGATTCACAGAAAAAAGTGAGAAAATCAACTGTAAGGCACAAAATTAAGTCACATATCACAAAATACTTGCAAAAACCAACAGTGATCAAACCTCAATGGAACCTGGGCTGGCTAATAGGTACATATAAAAAAAAAAGTTTTGCTGACTAGCAATTGAGAAACACCAATCTAAAATTTACTCTTGCTATGGTCAATCACATAACTGAAGCATGCTCCACCTAGACAATGTACACACTTACCAAACTAGCTCTCTCCTTTTATGAAAATACAAAATGATCCCAAAGTTCAGGAGATACATGTTATGTCAAAAACTCTCATTTTTGCAACGATTGTTGCTTTACGTGAGGAAGGATGTTCTTCCTGTCATATTGCTTATAGAGTGTCTTGTAATCAGTTGATAGCAAGTAGATTTCTTTCCAAACTCAAGAATACTGGCTCTGCTGATAGGAAAAAAGGATACGAGTCTCTAGGCCAAAACAGGACTGCGTTTTGAAGCCCTTATGCCTTAAAAACTGTAAAGCTTCTTCATCTGTGCTGAAAAGAGAATGGGAAGAACACACAAGAGTGGTAGCAAGTGCAGTAAGTCATAAGACGCCTCTTCAAAAATGGATTTGAAGCCCGTCCTAAGAAGAAGTCCCTCCTCACGCAAAAAATGCAAAAGGCCTGATTAATTTGGTGTAAGGTGCATGTCAAATGGACCCCCGAGCAGTGGAAGACAGTTATTTTCTCGGATAAGAAGAAATTCAACCTGCATGGCTCTGATGGGAGACAAATTATTTGCCTTAGACGTGGTGAAGAATACCATCCAGACTATATGGTGTCTACGATGAAATTTCCTACCAGCCAAATGATATGGGGGTGCATTTCATATCGTGGGGTAGGTCACCTGCAGTTTATAAAAGGTTCCGTAAATGCGAATGGATATCTGGCTATATTGGAAGGCAAATTGCTACCAACCATTAGAGAACATTTCATTACAACAAATTAGAGAACTGTTGGCATCATGTGGAATCTGCAGTCCAGAAAGAAACCAAAGACCCTTCGTGAACTTCAGGAAGCCATAATTCATGTTTGGAACCAAGAACTATCAGTTGATTATCTTCAGAAATTGACCTTGTCAATGCCTCGATGGTGTGCTGCTGTCATCAGACAAGAGGCGGTTCAACTAAATATTCAACTAAACTTTTCATTTTGTTTTCCATTTAAAATGATAAACTGAAGCAAATAGAGCACTTCTGATATGGCTGAGCATTTCAGCCAAAATTGTTGTGTTTACCAAAACTGTTGTATAAAGGTTGCAAATGCTCATTTTGGAATATTTTGAGAGCACCTGTGAAATATTACTTAGCTTTGCCTTAACTATTAATAAATATCTTTTGTTTATATTTCTATTTGTGATGCTAGTCATTAATGTAACATACCATAGCGAAAAAGGGTTAAAAAGGTGAAATTCCTAGGCGATGCACTTTCTTTGAACACTAGTGCACATGTTTGTCGAACATTTCTTTTTTGCTTCTATCAAATTCAATGCACATAGTTACGAGTGCAGAATTTCCCTAAATGCTTATTTAGGAAAATTCCGACTTACGTTGCATTCTGCAGAATGCAGCCCTTACATAAGTCGGGAAATTCCTGTATAGTATAAGTATAGTTTTACTTACTCACAAAATTGTGCTTTTCTTCCATAATAGTTTGGCAATGTAACGAAGTCAGTATAAAATACCTAAGAAGTCAAGATACTCAAATTTGAGCTTGTAGATGAAACAATGTAGTGCATACCAAAATACATCCACATATTTCATTTGCAATCCTTTTCTGTGACCTACAACGGTTTTATAATGATGAATTTCTCCACATAGCCAACAATTGATCATATGGTAATTTATTTATTTTACTAACCAAAATCCATGTCTCTCATATTATTTCTTTTAAATTACTTTAATCTCTATAACTTAAAGATAAAGAAAATAAATCTTACTGAAAAATGTTGAAGTTCCTGAAAAATGCAAATGGGCAAAACTGATATTATTATTATTATCATCAGTTTATTTAAAAATCACCCCTGTACAGAAATTATATAGGAGGGTGGCTCATACATACATCCAACTAAACTTATCAGTGTAACATAGAATAAAATATCAGAAAATACATAAAATAAATAAATATAGAGGAAAAATTACATAGATACAGAAATCATACATTCATAGAAAAATCACAAAATATTATACATACATAGAAAAATTACATAGTCACTTACACTATGAATTGATTCTGATAGTCATTCTGTTGAACAAAAAGGAATATCCTCAGTCCTATAAGTCTTTTGAAGATGCTATAAATCGTTCATTTCAGACTTTTGTGAGTTCAAGGGCACTTGAAGTCTTTCCTGAATTACGTTCTTCATTATATTTGTAATTTCGTATACAGATCTACTGCAATGAGCTTCCTGTAGGTTCTGTCGTAGCAGTACTTGTCCGGGTCTATTTTCAAGTCTCTAAAGAGCACCAGAGTATTGGCAGGAAACTGCAGCCTTAATCCATCCATGTTATGGAGAGTGCAATTGAGACAATGAGGGTAGTGGAGGCAGGCTCCAGGGTGGGGCCTGACCACAAAATTTTCAATTTGAGGGGCATCTAAATTCCCAGCCAGAAGTTGTGCTAGAGTGCAGATATTACGTAATGTGACAATCTGGATCCACAAAGCTCTGTTCAAGTTTGCATACAGTATGGATTTTGAAATTGTGAAGGGCTTCGCGGCAATCCAATTCAACCACCGGGGCAACCAGTATTCCATGCTGAGAAATTTCCTAATATAAGTATTTGGGGCAGAGGACAAAATTGTCGAAACATATAAGGATACAGGAACAATACATCTTTGAATATATTGGGTCACTAGCTGCTGGTTTCAAATCCCAGTTATTTCCTGTCTTACAACCCATATGGCACCAAGAGTTTTTGATCTGGTGTTCTGAAAGTGCTTTTGGAAGGTGAGGCCCTCATCCCACGTCACTCCTAGGATGTGTATCAGCCAACTTTTTTAACCTGTGCTCCATTAATAGATAATTTGATTTGATTTTTTATCTTCTTATTAGTTATTGTCATTTGTGCTGACTTGTCTGAGTTTAGCCTTAACTTGATTTTATGTAAGTTCACACAGCTTAGCAATTGGCATGAAAATTGACATCGGACACCAGAGATCCTTTGTTAGAGGCAACAAAATATTTTATATCATCGCATAAGAAATAAAATTCTGATTCTGCGCTACAAAAGGCTCTAGGGCAGCAGCAAACAGCAAAGCTGATAAAACACCTCCCTGAGGGATGTCAAAGTGAGGGTATATTCTGCACAGAATTCTTGGTGTTGTACAATTAGGTGCCTTTGCTTCAAAATGGTCTTGATGATCTGAAATAGTTTTCCCTCAATGCAAAAATAAACTTTCAATATATTTTCGAGTGCAGGTAACGACACATTATCGAAAGCTGCCTTTATGTTAAGGAATATGATGTAGTGGTGGATCATCTCAGTACTACGGTATGGAGGTGGAGTGGCCTGTGCACAAAACACTGTTGGGTTAAAGCAGGAAGGATGGCTTTTTCAAAGAGTTTTAAAAGAGAACAACTGAAATAAATAGATCGGAAGTCTGAAGAGTTCTTAGGGTTATTTTTTGGCACCACACAAAGTAGTGATTCCATTTCTGGGGGAAACCCAATCTTTCAGGATGTTTTGGAAAATATGCAACAACACATCAACAATATAGGCGCTGTATATTTTTCAAATAAAGATAGGAAACCCGTCAGGGTTGACAGCAGATTTGTTACACAAGGAATTAATAGCATTGATGAGATCTCTAGAAATAGTGACTGTGGATAAAGCATTCCCACAAATGCCTCCTCTCAGTAAAATATGTTGTGCCATATCCTCCAGCTGATATCTTTGGACATTTTTTGCTTTCTGGCAGCCTTTCAAAGCACTCCTTAGCACAGTGTCTGAATGTGGTTTCTTCCATTTTTCAAATTTAGTATCCTTTTTACTCACGATTCTTTTTGAATGTTGAAGCTTTCTAATAACCTCTTCATAGCGTGCATGTCATTTCCTTTTCAAGAAAATGGCTTTTTTTTTCTTATAGTCCGTGAGGGCTTCATTAAATCCTGAATTTCTCCATTTCCCGTAAGCCTTCTGCTTGGCCACAAACGCCTGTTTTAAACACTTGTTGAACTACGGTTTAGTTTTGTCGGTGACCCTTACCTCATTTGAGGCACCCATTGTCAGAAATAAATAAGAGCTCTTTCTCAATCAAGTTGGTAGCTTCTTCCACTGATTTATTGTATAGAACATTCCAGTTGTAGGTCTTGAGATGTTTTAAAATAATCTCAGGTCTAATGAACTAAGAGGGTATATCTTCTTCGTTTGACGAGTTTGCTCATCGATGCGTTGCTCACCTGCACTATTGGATAGGGAAATTTCACAACATATTGGGTTGTGATCTGACTCAAATTTAGTTTGAGGGGTGACATTTTTTTATGTTTATCAGATTATGATATAATAAATTCAAATGCTGCTCTCCTCTAGTCGGAAACATATCAAGTAGGGTCAGTCCTAAGGTTTGGAGGGTTGCATCAAGGTATTCTTTAGCATAATCATGTCTTCGGTTAGGCATATTAAAGTCACCAGTTACAATCAGGGGAATATCAGTGCCAAGATTCTCTGATATACACACAAGAAGCTTAGTCCTAGTATCTGCACTGTGTTCCAGTGGAAGATAGATAAGGCAGACTTGGATTTTTTTTTGAGCCTTCCTCCTGAAAGACACTGATATGGTTTCAAAGTTTTCAGACTGACTTGGTTTAATTCTTGTAGGAAGAAGACTTTCATGATAAAGGATTGCAACTCCTCCACCCCTCTTATCGTTTCTGCTGTCCCCAATAAATCTGTAACTAGAGAATTGTACCAGCAGATCCAGTTGCCTGGTTCTAACAGGCAACTGGAGCAGAGAACCAAGTTTCCTGTTGCTTTAGTGGCTATATAGGTTGATGCGTACATCAACAGGAAACCTGGTTCTCTGCACATATGAGGTGTTCTTTTCTCGATACATTTAACTAGTGCACCTAGTGGCCAGTTGTATTCAATGATTAGATTTAGGTCATCAGGGGAGCATGCGAGCACAAATGACGCATATCAAGGATGCCTTGTTTTCAGCCGTCTTACTTCTGTGTGGCATCCCACTGTCTTCTTTAAGTTTGGCACTGCTTTGTGAATGCTTTCGGCTGCTATATTTTAATTTTTCAATGCACTACAAACACAATTGTACAAATCTATTACATCAGCACACTAATTAGATTGCCTGTCAATTGTACTGATGTTGATTTGCTTTACACTTGAAATGCAATGGTTCTGCACCATTGTTGACTTGTGGCTTTTTGATGACAACGCTCAATGGCCAGTCTGTTACAATTTATTTCTGCTTCATATTATTGGTCACACTGTTGTGGAAAGTTTAATTTATTTCTACATGATATTTCATGTAATTCAACCCTGTTACCATCAACAGAGTGTCACTAAATTTATTTAAACTGATTTTAATTGTAAATTATTTTAGGAATGCACTCCTACAACACCCTCATTCTTAATTTCTCATTAGTTTCTCTGCCCCCTCCCACTTCTCTTGTTGCTATAGTAATGTACTGGCTTTCTTTGTATTTGTTACTTACTTGGCTTGACTATTCTGCTAATTTATTCTTAATTTATAATTTTAATTCTGTTATAAAGTAAAATACACATGGGAAAAAGAAGAGCAATTCAAACAATACTGGCAAGCTGGAAAGGAAATTATACGCTTTTACAAAAAAAAAAAAAAAAACACACACACCTATCACCAACTACAAGTCCACATTCCGGGCAGATCATATCTCCTGCTCTATAATCTTCTATCAGTGCTGCATCAGGATGTGAAGGACATACAACTTTGGCAAAAGAGTTTCTGTAAAAAATAAAGTTCCATATTCACTGATAATACAGGTTTAATAAACATCCTTCTATAAATTTAAATTATCTCTTTGTTTTTAACATCAAAAAATTTATATTCTAATTTATAATATGAAATGTACACAATGAACAATACTGTTAATACCACTACAAAATCCACAGTATTAACTTTCCTGTAACTCATTAAATGGTTTGGTTTGGTTGGTTTTTAGGAGCAGTAGCAACTAAGGCCATATTGCTCCGGGATATGCGGTGGTCATTCCTTGACCTTTCCGCATCCTCCATATTTGGTGGTGACGGGCTCGAACCCCGGTCTAATCAAGAAGCGTGTGCTGCGCACTGCTGCTCCTTCCCACCTGGCTATGGAGGTGCCAACTCATTAAATGGAATGAATGTCTAAAATACATAATTAACAATTAATTGGTGTATCACTTAACTTTTCAGAGGCACTTTCCAGGAACTTCACATTAATACAGAATGGGAATTTTATGTGAATCAAGTTGTATTAAACTTAGCATTAGTAGTAACAAATTTATGTAAGAAAGCAATCTTCACCAGCATTAGCCAACAATTCACTTATCCATCCAATCTAACAGTTTGTATGGGTCTTCCTTGAATTTATTCTGACCCACTTCTACACACCAGGTGGATGCTTGTTCCAACAATCAACTACCCTCTCACTGAAGGCAAAGTTCCACATTTGTCATACAATGACAAATACAATGACAAAAGTTCCACATTTGTCATACAATAAAATCACCTTGCAAGTATCTACACACCTTTGCAATTTACAGAACTGAAGCCTCTGTCCCTTATCTAACCTTGTTGCTCTTCTCTGCACCCATTCCAATGGATGCATATCCTTCCAAAAATAAGACTTTCCAACCTATATGCAGTACTCAAGATGTCACTTAACACTGCATTATACAGAGGGATAACCACCTCTTACCTCTGATGGCAAATTCCTGTATATCTTCAGCAAAACCACATGAGCTGTCCTAGCAGTCTGTCTGAACTGCTGAGAGCTTTATGCCTGACTGCACAATCACCCGGCAGGTATTTCTCATTCTCCACTGCCCTCAGTGTAGTAAAACAGTTGATATGTTATTATGAGATTACTGCAACCCATATGCAGTACCTTGGATTTGTCAAAGTTAAACTTCAATTGCCACTTCTCAGCCAATCTACCTAATTTTTCTAGATCTTGTTGAAGTAGCATACCCTGATTACTGTGCTAACTAACCTATCAACCTTTGTATCATCTACAAACTTACACATTAAGCCTGATATAATGACATAAATATCATTACTACATTAAACAACACCAGGCCCAACAGTGAACTCTGGGAAACACTAATAACAGTAGTACAAGAAAAGCAGTGTCCATTGAAAACAACTACTTGTTTTCTCCCATTCAACCAACTCTTTATCCAAAGCAGTAACCTGGCACTAATGCCATAATGCTTCAATTTGTATAGAAATCTTATATAGGGACCAGTATCAAAAGCTTTCGGCAGTTAAAGAATACGTCAAAATTATTTTCTGCATCTAGTTCCTCTATTACTACACAATAATATTCAATTAGACTACTAACACCAGATTGCCCCAACAAATCCATGCCACTGCAATATAATTATATTCTTGTCTAGATGGTCTTGCATTATTTATTTAATCAGTGGTGCCTTTATTTTCTCTGTCACAGAAGTCAAGTTAACAGGTCTGTAATTACTCCAGTCCTTTGATCTTCCTTTATGAATTGGAGATATATTTGCATGTCTATAATCCACAGAGACGTCTCTTGAATCCTGGAATGCTCTCATAATTAGGGCTAAAGGTTTGCTTATCTCTTTTGCTGCCTACCTATTGGTTACATCCCATCCACCTGAGGTGGATGGGATGTAACCAATAGGCAGGGAGACAAATAGACATGGTAAAGCAGGTATTGTCTTCACCATGTCCATTTCTCACCATATGTAAAGACTAAATGCCCCATAGATAGATTTTCATGAAATTTTATACACTCATTAGCCAAAACATTATGATCACCTGCCTCCATGAGTGGTTACATCCCACAACACCTAGTTGTTGTTGTTATTTGGTTTTTAGGAGCATTAACAACTAAGGCCATATTGCTCCGGGGATATGCGGTGGTCATTCCCAGACCTTTCCGCATCCTCCGTATTTGGTACAACACCTAGTAGTGATGTCACCAACCGGCACAGCATATATAGTAACAGCACGGTTAGTGCATGGACATAGAGAGAAAAGGAAGGACCTGACAGTTTGAACAGGGAATGATTTGAGGTGATAGAAAAGTGAGGCCAGCATCTCTGCAACTGCAGGCATTGACAGCTGTTTGAAGGACACTGTAGTGTTGGTGTGGTGGAATAGTCCAAAGAGAGGGACACAACCATCCAACAGCCGATACAGAGAGACCACCACTGGTTGACAGTCGAAGTGAATGTAGTTTGGCACGTGACGTCCGGGACAACGGACAGCTCACAATCACTCAATTAACTACAAACTACAACCAGAGCACACAGAGAAACATTTCCAAGCACACCATCCAACAGACACTTGCAGACAAATTGCTCACTGCTACAGAGTGGGCAACCTGTTCATGTGGGGGGAGGGGGATTCACAGATTAACAATACCAGCAGGCAAAGGTGGAAATGATTCTTGCACTGGGTCTATTGGAATGAGCAGCAGCATGGAAAGCAAGTTGCTAGGAATTTCAGGAACTGCTGGGAGTCATGAAACAAATAAATACATGGGCCATGTTCGAGTGACTAAGAGTAAGAACAGGTGCATGTATACTTGCATGAACACCAATGCTAGGAGTATAGTAAATAAATTTGATGAATTTGAAGTGCTGGTTAAGATATCCAAGAAGGATACTGTTGGGATATCAGAGGCGTGGTGTCACTCATATAAGGAATGCAGAATTGGAATTGGGGGAGTACAATATGTACAGACATCATAGAAAGGGAATAGGGGATATGCTGTTAGTTAAGAAACACAATCTAAAGAAGTGCATCCAGCTAACATAGATGGACAGTGCAATGTTGAGTCAGTTTGGTGTGACATAAGTAATGGGAAAAGAAAATTAAGGGTATCAATTTGTTATAGGCGTAATCAATCTGAGTACAACGAACAATTATACAGAGAAATAGTCTTATAATTGGAGGTATTAACTTCTCAGATATAGACTGGAACTTCTCACTTGCACACTAGCAAGGCTTTTGTGGATTTACTGGATTGTTTTCTACAGCAAAATATTAGATAGGTAACCAGAGGGAATAACACTCTTGATCTGATTATCAGCAGTGATTATTCATTCATTAAGAATTTACAGATAAAGGAACCACTAGATGGCAGTGATCACAGTGTACTGATGTGGGATTTACTTAAAGATGCAACTACCATCAGGGGTAGAGGGAAGGGTTAGCATTAGTAGAGGCACATGACGCAAGAAAGCAAGCTTATGCAGCATCACCCAAAAAAAAAAAAAAAAAAACTCTCCCATTTCACCCCTCCATTCGTTCCAAATACCTGTCCAGCCCAGACTTAAATTTATTTAGGCTATTAACTTCCATAACAAAGGATGGAAGTCTGTTTCACCAACCAAATACCCGCTGGCTAAAGGCAAACTTCAGCACATCTATCCTATATCTGTTTTTCCTCAATTTGAATTTATGCCCTCCCAGACGATTATTCTGAGCAAGTGGAGGAATCCCATCAGCATTGAGCATGTTCAAACCATTCAAGGCTTTATACACCTCAATCGGATCACCTCGTAGGTGCCTAGTCTCCAGACTGAAATTTGTAAAACTTAAGCCTTTCTTCGTAAGAGCAACCCTAACCTTGTTGCCCTTCTCTGTACTCGTTCCAACAGCTCTACAGTCTTCTTAAAATGAGGCGTCCAGGCGTGTATACAGCACTCAAGGTGTCACCTGACCATTGCCTTATACAAGGGGATAATCACCTCCTTATCCCGGCTAGTAAAATTCCTCTATATCATTGACAAGACACCATGAGCTACTCTTGCAGATCGTCTGCACTGCTCAGAAAACTTCATATCTGCCTGCACAATTACAACCAGGTCCTTTTTTGTTCTCTACCACTATCACTCTTCTATAAGGCAGTTTTCATCCCGGTTATCACCTATGCTTCTGGAGTCTGGTACAAGAAGGCCAATACCGTAGTAAACAGATCGCGCCTAGGAACTATCCAGCGCTCTCTTCTCCTTCTGTCCTCGCGTGCTTGTCGCACTGTCAGCACCCATGCGCTACAGGTCCTCACTGGATCTCTTCCACTGGACCTGGAGATTGTTCGTCATGGGTTGCTCTACCAAATAGCCAAAGGAAGAGCAGTTACTTGTGCAGGTTTCACCACTGACCCAGCAAATAATAGAAACGCTGAAAAGATGAGACTTAATGAACATCTAACAGACACCTGGCAAGAAAGATGGCAGACATCAACTAAAGGCGCTGTCACCAAAAGATTCCTCCCTGATGTCAGGGCCTTCTACCCCCTCACACCTGTCTGGTTTTCACCAGGACTCTATGCTACCTACCTCCTCACTGGACATGGCTCCTTCCAGAAAAAACTACATGACTTCAGAATTTCAGACTCACCCCGCTGCCACTGTGGAGAGGATCAGACGTGGGAGCACCTTGCCCACAGCTGTGAAATCTACGAGGACTTCAGGAGGATCCTAATAACAAAACTACGCTTCAACTACCAAAATCAAGAACACCTCACCCTACAGAATGAAGAAACTTACCGAGCTCTGACTCAATTTGCAATGGACTTATTTACCAGGCAGAAAGCACTACCACCACCTTAGTATCCGAATCAATAGGTCATAACAACCATGACTGCCAATTGTTGCTATTCATCATTGAGCCATGAATGCTAATGCCTTGGACCAACTTGCACAAGACTTGACCAGCAGTGCAATCAAAGACAGGGTCCACACATACTTTGACAAATTCCTCATCATTGATTCCTGGACAAACTTTTCTCGACCAGACGTGACACATCTCAGCAAGAAGAGGCCTAGCATCGATCCCTGGACGTGACCATTAATCTTGGACTCCCGGTTTTGACCACCCCCACTGTTCGTTCTGATGGACTACTGGACCAGCCTTCAGTCTGGATGCGACAAAGACTCACCAAATGGAGTCCCAATGACGGCACCTGAACTAGACCTTACTGAACATGACCCATCCACCATAGCAGCACTCACACTGCTGGATTTCCAGCAAGTTGTCGGCTCCAACTGACTGGCTGTGCTAGCTGTACCTACCCTGAATTTGCGGGGTATATCTCTCTCTCATTTTTTTTTTTTTTTTTTCCGGCTTTCTTCTGTTTCCTGCCATCCGTTCTTTACTCCCCCCCCCCTATTTTTCTCTTACAGAATGATTTTTTTTTTTTTTTTATTTATTATTATTATTTTTTATTTTTATTTATTTTTTTTTTTGTGGGGAGGTGGTTTTCGTCCACCCGCCACCCCACTCTTCTCTCTGGTGAGGCGTTGGGCATGCCACACTGTCATCAGGGGCCATCTTCCCTATTGGCCCCTTTCTTCTGTTTCCTACCCTCCAGTCTTTTTGCCTTCCTCCCTTACTTTTCTCTTGCACAACTTTTTTTTTTTTTTTTTTTTTTTTTTTAGTTTATATATATATATATATATTTGTGTGTGGGTGTGTGTGTATATATATTTTTATATACACACACACTCATGCCCCCACAGGTCTAAATCTAAAAACATCAAAATTACTGCCCGACCTATTTGGCCCTAGAACAAGTTATCAGCGAACAACCCTACGCTCTGTTAAAATTACAACCGTTGCTCAAGAAACAGCGATCATCTCATTCTTAAATCTGGTCCTAGCCACTGAAATCCCAGGAAAGTAGGTGGCAGGACCCGCCAGAGTACTCTAGCTACAGTGGTACACCCGGTCAGCCTCCCCGTGGCATGGTGTGGTAACGTCGGGTCCCACTAGGGGCTCGGCGGCTAATAGACCGGAGGAACAAAGGGCACAACACAATATACAGCACATGACCCCCACACACTTCAAATCTCTGGCCCCGATACAATGTACACCCGCGGAGATGGGAGAAATCCCAGGAGCCGTTAGACACTAACATACCTTATACCTTATATCAGTGTAGTATCACAGAGTTGATAGGTTACTCTGGGTTTACTGCTTCCCATATGTAGTACTTTACATTTGTCAATGTTAAACTTCATTTTCTACCTTTCAGCTCATCTGCTCAACTTTTCTAGATCCTGTTGCAGCAGTGTACTGTCATTAGTGTCCTTAGCAACCCTGCCAGTCTTCATATCGTCTGCAAACTTGGACATTAAGCTTGATATACCATCATCAATATCATTAATAAATACAGAAAACAACAATGTACACAACACTGAACCCTGAGGGACTCCACTAATAACATTAATCCATGATGAGCAGTGACCATTGATTACCACTCTGTCTTCTCCCACTCAACCATCCCTTTATTCATAGCAGCAATTTGCCTCCAATGCCACACTGCTCCAATCTGTGCAGCAGTCTTCCATGTGCAAGAGTATCAAAAGCCTTTCTAAGATCCAAATATATGATATCAAAGTTATTTCCTGCATCCAGTTCCTTTGTGACCACATCATAGTATCCAATCAAATTGGTCAGGCAAGACTTTCCCTTAACAAAACCATGCTGTGTCCGAGCTATAATTGAAGTCTTGTCTAGATGATCCTGCAGTGCTTCTTTTACCAGTGCCTCCATTAATTTTCCTGGAACAGAAGTTAAACTAACAGGTCTATAATTAATTGTGCCGCCCTTTGATCCTCCTTTATGAATTGGGGTCACATTTGCACATCTCCAGTCTATGGGTACCTTCCCTGAGTCCAAAGAAGCTCTCATAATTATGGCTAAGGGTCTGCTTACTTCCTTTGCTGCCTCATTTGATAGGCAAAGGAGATGGGCAGGAGATGGGAGAAATCCCAGGTGCCGTCTGACACGAACATACCTTATATCCAAAAGCTTTTCAAAGTTCTCCAATCATCTGTGTGCATTATCAAGGAAAATATGTGAAGTTTTGGTAGAGTTTGTGGCCAAGAACAGTAAATCAGCTAACCACAGCAAATTTTATTTTAATGTAGCAAATGTCAGAACTAGGATAAAAAGAATATGAATGGTTTCATATTTATAATATTCATTATGTGCATAGCAGAATACTTAACAGAAATATACATATATATATAATTTTTTGGCTGGATTTCAGATTACGAGCACACCTTGTGAACAAGTTACAGGCATGGCCAAATTCGGGACGGATTCAAGCAAAAGAAATGCAAGTTTTTTAATAGGCCTTCATTTTTTGCTATTGAAAAAAGGCTATGTTAGTTTATGCCAGTAATTAGCATTAGTGGAGGCATATCATGCAAGAAAGCAAACTGATGCAGCATCAACCAAAAAAAAAAAAAAAAAAATCCCTCCCATTTCACCCCTCCATTCATTCCAAATGCCTGTCTAGTTCAGCTTTAAATTTATTTAGGCTATCAACTTCCACAACAAAAGATGGAAGTCTGTTCCACCAATCAACCACCCACTGGCTAAAGGCAAATTTCCGTACATTTATTCTACAACTGTCTTTCCTCAATTTGAAACGATGCCCCCCCCCCCTCAGATTCTTAATCTGAGCAAGAGGAAGAATCCCATCAGCATTCAGCTTGCTCAACCCATTCAAGGCCTTATACTCCTCAATCAGATCACCTCGCAGGTGCCTACTCTGCAGGCGCTGCAATTTGCAGAACTTAAGCCTTTATTGGTAAGAGCACCATTCGTTCCCCCCCCCCACCAATCTGGTTGCCCTTCTTTGTACTCTTTCAAGCAAAAGAAGCCCCTTCCTCTGTAGGTGTACCCATAATCTGTAATAGAGCCTTTTTTTTTCATTGAAATACATTAATTTCAAAATCGTTTTGGTAACTATTGGCTCAATTTGCTGTTTGGTGGATGAAACCTCATGCAACTGATACCTCCACAAACTTAAATATGATAAGTTTAATTGATTCCTGTTTCTATTTTACATCACCACCATTTTAATGAAAATTTAATGGTTTTCTTTTGTAGTCTTTTATTATTTATGCTGGCCACCGTTACCGGAAATACAAACCTTGAGCTTGAAGCCATTTCTTTCAATTTTCAGTCAGGTTTCAGATGCTGAAACAAATCGTCACAATAAATGAAAACTCTGATGCATTAATAATGAAATGAGAAGAGACAAGAAAGTAATGGAATAAATGACGTCCCTATAACGAAAATACAGGCACACTCAAACTTCAGCATCACAGACACACGATGACATAAAATAAGCATAAAACTAAACACACAGCAGTATATTTGTTACTATTCCGTGACGCTAGGCAGCGCACCCAAATTTGACTTAAACAGTCGATTAATTACTCTCAAAACCACAAATAACTACATTTTACATGATGTCATTAAAAAAAATTACACGAATACAGTATATACTTGGCGAGCCATAAATTATTTTCACTTTTAATAATCAATATCGTTCATTTTTTAAATTGGCAGAGATGCTTGGCATCATTTCATTCATAAAATCCTGGTTGCTTGTAGCTGCTGCTGCTTTTAAAGTAGGGACAATTTCAGTCTGTGTAGTGCCTAAAAAAGAGATTTTCAAATTTTTTTTGGCATCTTAACAGTTTACAAATCAGAACCGTCCATGGAACCGTTTTCATATCTTTATCTTCCGCGGAACCCTAAAATATAATATTTATACCTATGTATAAAATAAATAAAAATCAATGATAGAAAATTAAAGTTTGCAGAGCACACGTGATACCAATGCGGAACCCAGAGATTGCAGGGAACACACTCTGAAAAACTACTACAGAGGGTTAAGAACATTAAACTTTTTTAATCTCTATTCATCATCATCATCAGCCATTTTCAATCCGCTGCAAGATGAAGGCTTCTCCAGACACTCTGCCGTTCCTTCTGTTTTGAGCACTGGCCATCCATTTACTACCAACAAACTCATGAATTTCATCTATCCGTCTCCGCCTTTATATTCCAGGTTTTCTTCTAGCTACTCTTGGATACCATTCTGTTATTTTCTTAGTCCATCTGTCATCATGTATTCGATGTGTCCTGCCCAAGCCCATTTTAGTTCTTTAGTGTTGATAAGAAAGTCCTTTACTAATCAAAAGTAAAGGACAAAAGAGTAATTACAGGCCAGTTAGTTTAACTTCTGTTCCGGGTAAAATAATGGAGTCACTGGTTAAAGATGCATTGCAGGATCATCTAGACTGCAGCAATAATTCAGACCCATCAAGAGATTGTTAAGGGAAAGTCTTGTCTGACAAATTTGATAGAATATTTTGATGTGGTTACAAAGGAACTGGATGTAAAAAATAATTTTGATATCATATATTTGGATTTCAGGAAAGCTTTTGACACTATTGCGCATGGAAGACTATTGTAGAAATTGGAGCAGAATGGTATTAAGGGTAAGTTGCTACAATGGATAAAAGGATGGTTAAGTGGGAGAAGAGAGGGTGGTAATCAATGGGTGCTGCTCTTCGTGGACTAATGTTATTAGTGGTGTCCCACAGGGTTCGGTGTTAGGTCCACTGTTGTTTTGTATATTTATCAATGATATTGATGAAGGTATATCAGGCTTAATGTCGAAGTTTGCAGATAATACAAAGGTTGGCAGGGTTATTAATCACAATAATGGCAGTGTGCTACTGAAACAGCATCTAGATAATTTGGGCAGATGGGCTAAGAAGTGGCAAATGAAGTTTAAACTTGACAAATGAAAAGTACTGCATATGGGTAGAAGTAACCCCAGAGAAACGTACCAACTGTGTGGTACTAGACTTAAGGTAGTAGAAAATGAAAAAGACCTGGGAGTAATTGTGCAGTCAGATATGTAGCTTTCTGAGCAATGCAGACAGGTTGCCAGGGCAGGTCATGGGGGTTTGTCAATGATATATAGGAATTTTGCCAGCAGGGAGAAGGAGGTGATTGTCCCTCTGTATAAGGCAATGGTCAGCCCACGCCTTGAGTACTGCGTACAGGTCTGGAGGCCTCGTTTTAGGAAGGATGTAGATTTATTTGTGCGTGTACAGAGAAGGGCAACAAGATTGGTGAGGGCAATGAAGGGATTCTGTTACCAAGAGAGGCTTAAGTTCTGCAAATTGCAGTGGCTGGAGACTAGACACCTGTGCGGTGATCTGATTGAGGTGTATAATGCCTTGAATGGGTTGAGCACGCTGAATTCTGATGGGATCCTACCACTTGTTCATATTACGAACCTAAGGGGGCATAAATTCAAATTAAGAAAAGACAGATGTAGAATAGATGTGCGGAAATTTGCCTTTAGCCAGCGGGTGGTTAATGCCTGGAACAAACTTCCATCTGTAGTTGTGGAAGTTGATAGGTTCAAAAATTTAAGGAGGAACTGGAAAGGCATTTGCAGGGAATGGTGTGATTTTTTTTTTTTTTTTTTTTTTTGGCTGATGCTGCATCAGATCTAACAGTCTGATTCCCAATATAATTCGTTCCATTCTTCGCTGTGTAGTTATCAGCTTCTCTTCCATTCTTTTGGTGAGTGCCCAAGTTTCACTTCCATAAGTCATGGTGGGGAGTATACATTGGTTCATTTTTTTTACGTTTCAGACAAACTTGGATATTCCTCTTCAGTATGAGACTATATTTCCTGAACGCTATCCATCCAAAATTCATTATTCTCTTGACTTCCGGCCATTTTTCATTATTACAGTTAATAACTAGTCCCAGATAAGTACATGACTCCACCTTTTCAATTACTGTTCCTTCAATCATTATTTCCCTTTCTGTGGCATACTTATTCATCATTACTTTTGTTTTAGCCATATTCATCTTTAGTCCAAAATCCTTACTAACTATGCATAACTGATTATGATTTTCCTCTAATTATTTGGGATCGTGGCTTATGACCACAATGTCACCTGCAAATCGTAAATGGTATAGGTACCCTCCGTTCACATTGACTCCTTTCTGCGACCAGTCTAATTTTCTGAAAGCTTCCTCAAGGGCAGCAGTAAACAGCTTCGGAGATATTGTGTCTCCTTGTCGAACTCCTTTCTCAATTTTAAATTTTCTACTGTCTTTGTCTAGTCTAATATAGGAGGTAGCACTCTCATATATTTTCTTCAAAATCATAATATATGGGGTATCTATGCCTGGTCTTTGCAGTGCCCGACACATTGCCTTATGCTGTATAGAGTCAAATGCCTTTTCATAATCCACAAATGCCAGGCATAATGGTGTTTTATATTCATTTGCTTTCTCCATTAGCTGTGATATTACGTGAAGGTGATCCATAGTTGAGAATCCTGTCCTAAAGCCAGCTTGCTCTTTCGGTTGATTCTTATCAAGTATTCTTTCTAATCTGTTAGTAATGACCCTTGTGAACAACTTGTAGATGTGGGATAACAAGCTAATTGGTCTATAATTTACAATTTCTGATTTATCTCCTTTCTTATGCAGCAAAACTATGATTGCATCATTCTACTGTTTAGGTGTCACTCCTTTTCTAATGCACTTTGTGAAGAGCCTTGCCAGTTTTTGTGTTATGTCTCTTCCTCCCAATTTTAACAACTCTACAGTAACTTCATCTTCCTTCGGGGCTTTCTGATTCTTCATTTTCTTCAATGCATGTTCTACGTTATCAGGAAGAATATCGGGTATGTCGTATGTGTTGCTACTTTGCATTCCATCTTCCCCACTGCTGGCATCATTCCCCTGCTCCTTGTATAATTCTCTATAGTAGTCTTCTGCTATTTGAATTATGCCTTCTCTGCTGTTTATAAGTACACCATCGCAATTCTTCAGTTTCAGTATCATTTGTCTTTCTGTATTACTACTCATGGCTGCTGATTTAAATCCTTTGTTTTCCCTTAATGCTTGTTCTACTTTTCTTGTGTTAAATCTTCTTATGTCCTCTCTGAGTCTCTTTCTAGTGGCTTTGCATAACTCAGTATACTCAATTTTCCCTCTGTCAGTGTTTTTCTTGCTTTTCATTTGCCGTCTTCTGTTCATCATGACAAGTGTTTCTTGACTAATTTTTTCTTCTTTGGATTTCTTTTTCCCTATAGGTTTCTTGGGCTTTATCACTTTCAGAAATTTGTAATATTCCTCGTTGATATCTTGGTCCTGAGCAGGCTGTAGAAGCTCAAACTTGTTCTGAAGTTCCTGTACATACTGCTTTTTCTCCTCTTCTGTTATCTCCAAGACCTTTGTATTATTTACTCGAGTGAGTTTTTTCCTTTCCTTTCCGACATCTATATCAAGTGTACATCTTACCATTATGTGATCACTTCCAACATTTACCTTATTCAGGACGGTAACATCATTCACAATATATTTTCTGTTAGTGAAGATGAAGTCGATTTCATTAATAGTTAATCCATTTGGACTCTTCCATGTCCACTTTCTGCTCACCCTTTTCTTCAAAAGAGTGTTCATTACTGACAGTCCTTGATATTCTGCAAATTCCACAAGTCTTTCACCTCTTTCATTTCTTTCACCAATTCCAAAATTTCCTATAGTTTCCCTTTCTGCGATGTTTGTCTTTTTCCAACCTTAGCATTGAATTCCCCCATAATAATATAGTGCGTTTTCTGCTCATCTAGAAGACTCTCAATTTCGGTGTCCATTTCTTCAACCTCCTCATCATCATGGCTCGATGTTGGTGCATAAATCCTTATAACCTTTAGTTTGTACCTCTTAGAAATCTTGAGTATTAGTCTTGACACCCTTGGTGATGTACGTTTGAATTCCAAAATGTTGTTTTTAAAATCTTTATGGACCAGAAACCCAACTCCACCTTCACTCCTTTCACTGTTTCCATTGATGTACAGCAGATTTCCACTTGATAAACTTATAAGTGATTCATTTCTTCTTCTTGTTTCAGCCAAACCGATGATATTCCAATTCACATTTTCTAATTCCTTTTCCAGCTCTAATATCCTGTCTTCACCGAAGAGTAATCTTACGTTATAACAGGCCAAGTTCAGTTTCCATGCATGGCAGCCTGGTTGTACCTAGAGATTCTTAGCACCCTCTGCTTCCACTCTGACCCTCTCGCTGCCGTAAGAGGGAGAGTGAAAGCTGCTGCGTACTGAGAGCCATTTGTTTTGTCGTGCTGTCATATGCTGGAGGGTTTGGTTTTTTCCTCTTCACGCTGACCAGGCGTCTTGAAGAGAACCACTACACGTTTGTTGCCACGCATGTGACGTAACAGGGCTTACCACCGAGAAGGTGTGCATGAGTGGATTTTAGGGAGGCAGGCCAACCGGACTTCTCCTAAATCTTCTGTAATAGAGAGATATTGGATCCATCAGTGTTTTTGGCTGAGTGCCTGATAATACAGAGGATACCTGATCCCCTCTAAGCCCGTTAATCTCTATTAAAATACTGTAATTCCAGACTCTCCTCTACGTGAACTTCCCTTCTTTCAATTAGTGCAAACCATAGGACCCTCGTGGGTAGCACAGTGGTAGAATCATTGTCCTCCCCACACCGTGTGAAAAAGACCCATGAAGTGAGGAATTTTTATGGGCCTTTTTCACAATGTGGCTGAGTTAGTCGGTCTCAGACCAGAGTAGCATGGGTTTTTCCCCTGAAACTCGGGGTTTTTGTCCAGCAAACAGAGAATCGACTACAAACTAATATTTTTTAAGCCACCCGAATAATCAAATTAATCTGTCGTGCTATGTGTCTTATATGTGTTAATTTCGTGTGTTCTATGGCCGATTTTTGTTTTGCTGCACAAAAAACCCCAGTTTCTGGAGGGAAAACCTTGCTATCTACACCTGACACCAGCTAACTCAACCGCAGAGTGAAAAAAAGCCTATAAATGTCCCTCGCGTCGTCAATGGGATTCGAACCAGGACCTTCTCACCCTGTGTTGGGAGGACGGTGACGATACCACTGTGCTACCGCTGAAATTTGCACACAGAATACCCGGATCAAAATGGTCTTAGTCACTGGTGCTCCTAAACAATAACAGCAAACCAAAGGCAGGGTATTGTGCCTTCGAGGTACTACAGTTGGTTGGATCGCTGTTCTCTCCACACCGGGTGGAAAAGACCCGAGTTCGAGTCCCGTCGACGATGGACGGAATTTTTATGCGCCTTTTTCACAACGTGGATGAGTTAGATGGTTCAGGGGAGGGTAGCATGGTTTTCCTTCCGGAAACTCGGGTTTTTCGACAAAAAAAGGGAAAATCAACCATAGAACACAAGCAATTTACACACAGTATACATGAAACAATATGGCGTTAGTTGTCGATGCTCTTAAAAACCATTACAACAAGAACAGCAGAATAGTGTTTGAAAATTTTAAGGTCATGATTGAGGTAAAGAAGTTCATAACGCACACCATTCAACGGTAAAATTCAGAGGACTATACGTTAAGTAGCATTTTATTAGGTATACAAACCCATTTAGTGAAATTAAGTGCTTTTTTAGTACCAGCATCAGTCACTAATGCTGGTACTAAAGTAGTACGATCATGTGATACTGCATCACGTGTTCGTGGCACACAATATAAAGGAGGTGGGCAGATGCATAGGAAGGAGATAGGCGTACAATTCAATGAGAGATGGTGCAAGAGGAAAGATTACAAATGGTAGTCGACGCCAGATACCTGAGGGCGTTAGTGCGTGCGTGCGTGTGTGTGTACCTGGGTTCAGATCCAAATCAACTTACGCTATGAGGCGTCAGTATATTCTGTCTCACAATTCCACATATACAAGTAAACAGGTCGCTTTGCCTGTTTATCGAAGGTAAAATCTGATAAAATGCTTTAATTGCATTTTAAGATTAAGAATCGCAATGTCCGGTATTTACACTCGAATTAAGACGTTTTGTATCTGCCTGATTGCTTATAAGCAAAAATCCTAAGGTTCAGCCAAGAGCTGAAATGAAAAGGAATGCTCCTTGATAAAATATCTTATTTTTAATAAGCAGTTATAAACATGATGCTGAAATGGCACCAACCAACCAGAATGGCATTCTTTTCAGTTCCAGGCACTGCATTCATTATCGAAAAGTTGAATGAAGTTCTGCAATGGGCTAAATGTCTATATACAGCGTGTATTGATTAACAGACGCCGAAGTGTGATAAAACTAGCGAATACTGCAATAGCCTTAATATTCACATATCCATTGACAACTGGCTTGTTTTTGACCGGCAGACCGTTTTTTTTTTTAAAGATGGAGGTTGTTGATGTTGTTATTGTTGTTGTTGTAGCAGAGTTTAAGACCATCAGCGAATAAGGCCATATTGCTCCGTGTATAAAATTATGTGTGTTCTATGGTCGATTTTCTATTTTGCAGGATGAAAAACCAGGTTTCCGGGAGCAAAACCATGTACTCTTACCTGAACCGATTAACTTAGCCATGCTGTGAAAAAGGATCATAAAAATTCCTCATATCATTGACGGAATTCAAACTCAGGTCTTTTCCACCTGGTATGGGAAGGACGGCGAGTCTACCAACTGTTAGAGTCGCAAAAAAAAAAAAAAAAATTTCGAAAAGTTAAAAACGCTTCTCAATTTTTAGATATGTAAATAGTGCGGTGGAAATGGTGGGAAAACAGCAGCAGAAACTCAGGCAAACTCAAAATCCAAACCTTCTTCAAAAAGAGATTACCACCCTATTAACACAAGTCTGCAATGCCACAATTAAAAGGAAAAAACCTTCTCCGGGAGCGGTGCCCTGGTGGAATGAGGAGCTTCGAAGGATGAGAAAGGAGGTACAAGCCAAACGAAAAGCGTTCCAAAGGGCGAGAAGATCTTGGCCTGATGTGGAGGTCGAAGAACTTAAACAAGTATATCGAACAGCAAGAAACGTGTATACGGAAAGAATAAAGAAATCAAAGCAGCAATCCTGGGAGCAACTTGTCTCTTACACGGGGAATTCTGACCCCTGGGGGGTGGTGTACAAAATCACCACAAACAAACTCCCCAGGGGGGGAAGTGAACACCGCTACAGAAACCCCGCAGGGAAACCTAACCACCACCTGGAGGGACTCAGTCTCAAACATCTTAAACAACGTTTTTCCTCCAAACATTAATCCAACAACAACTGAGCAGCATGAGATCTGCAGAGAAAATGAAACCTATTGGACTGGACAAGTTGAACCGCAGTTCACACATGAAGAACTCCTAGCCGCAGCAGCTCTTATCAAAGGGAAAAAATGTCCAGGGCCTGACTTGTTCGAGCCTGAGATTGTGAAGAAGGTTGTGGAGCTTTCCCCGGAGCTATTGCTGCACCTATTCAATCTCTGCCTACACACTAGCACCTTCCCTGATGACTGGAAAGTTGCAAATATGAAACTTATCCTTAAAAATCCGACAAAACCACCACATCTACCAAGTTCGTACAGGCCCATAGCCCTATTGTCCGTATGCAGCAAGCTCCTAGAGCGTCTCCTCCATGTACGGATCCAAAGCCACTATGAGAAAGCAAACCTAATATCTCCAAACCAATATGGTTTCAGACCAGGGCGTTCCACGGTTGATGCTCTACAGGCACTGCTCACTGAGGCCCACCAAGCAGACAGAAAATACTTCCTGATGATTACAATTGATTTCGCGGGAGCGTTCGACACCCTTTGGTGGCCGAGCGTCCCCCGCAGACTCAGGCAAGCAAATGTACCGGACAATCTGTTCAATATCATGAAAAGCTACCTCTCAAATAGGGTAATCACAGTAAATGCACCTTATCAGAAACTCACAAGACGGATACACCGTGGCTGCCCCCAGGGCTCGGTCCTGGGGCCGACCTTATGGAACATGGTGATGGACGAATTTCTATGCCTTGACCTCGGGGAGGTTCGTTCACAAGCCTTTGCTGATGATCTCATCCTGATGGTGACTGCAAATTCCAGGGCCCAGCTTGAGACATTGGCAAACCATGCACTCCAAATCCTCCAGGACTGGGCAAAAACACACTGCTTGACCATATCACCATCAAAAACAAACTCTCTGCTTCTTAAAGGAACTCTCTGTATTACAAGACCACCACAGATTAAAATTGGAAACAAGACCATAAAGTTGTCAGAGCAACTGAAATATCTTGGCATAGTACTAGATAGAAAACTCTCCTTCCAAGCTCATCTCAAATACATCAGAACCAAAGTGAGAAACTATACTGCCATGGTTGCTAGGATATCCCGTCGGGACTGGGGTCTCAGCAAGCGAACCCTCTCGTTGTACTACAAGGCTATCTTCATCCCTGTGATTACGTATGCAGCCGGAATTTGGTTTGGCAAGGCTTCGACTGCAGTAAACAGACGAATCCTGGATTCCACTCAACGCACGGTCCTGCTCTCCATCTCTCGTGCCTGCTGCACTGTGAGTACTCACGCCCTCCAGGTCCTGGTGGGGGCCCTCCCCCTCGACCTGGAGGTGGTGAGAAATGGAATGTTGTATCATCTGTCTAAGGGCGTGTCTCAGACCTGCTTGGGATTCGAGCTGAATTTACCAACAACCAAAAATTTGAGAAGAGGAGACTTCAAGCACACATGCAGTGGGTGTGGCAGGACCGCTGGACAAATTCAACCAAGGGGGAAATCACCAGGAGATTCATCCCAGATGTTAGCAGAATCTATCCAAAATCCCCATTATGGTTTTCTCCAGGCTTGTATGCCACGTATTTGCTTACTGGCCATGGTTCAATAAAGGCAAAACTAACAACCTTTGGCCTAGAAGAGGACTCAACATGCGCCTGTGGAGGAATTGAGGACTGGGATCACCTCATGCACGAGTGCCCCCTCTACGATGACCTCCGCTGCCAGCTTATCACAAAGTTGACTTATATACCAAAAGGCAAAGAAAACCACTTACTGGATACTAAGGAAGAGTATCAAGCTCTCACCAACTATGCACAGCAGCTTTTCTTGAGGAGAAGACAACTAATTGCAGCAACATGATAACCCTCTACTAAATGAACCCAGGGACCCTGATGGTACTGGAACCAGGCAGCTAAACTTAACCAGCATTACCATCATTGGTGTGAACTACTATACATTCTCCAAAATGTCACCCACCAAAGATAACTACCTTTGAATAGAGACAACCCACAAATTAAGACAATCTAAGAAAGACAAAAGGTTCTTATTCTTCTGGACTTGTCTCTCATGGATGTGACCAATAAGACAATCTCCTAGATAAAGACTGACAATGCCACCGGCATGCCATTGGATGTCAACTTCTTTTCTTGGCCAACTAGCATTCCGAACCATGTACCCTAACTTGGTTCACTTTAATACCCCCTCCCCTGGTAGGGAGAGGGAGGGGATGGGTTTCTGTCTCCTCCCCCTCCCTGCTACACCCTTTTTTTTTCTCCTGGTGGGGCCAGTCTCCACTGACCTTTCTAGGGTTGCCTTCCCTATCATCCCCATATTTCTATCTGTCCCCCCCTTCCTCAGTCTTCACCCCTACTCTAACTAAATATGCATTTTATTCTATTTTATTTTTATTTTATTATAATTTTTTTATTATTTATTTATTTATTATTATTTTTTTTTATTTTATATATATATTTTTATTTATTTATTTTATTTTATTTTATTTTTTTTTATTTATTTATTTATTTTTTTTTTATTATTATTTTTTTATTTATTTATTTTTTATTTTATTTATTTTTTTTATTTTATTATTATTTTTTTTATTTATTTATTTTTTATTTTATTTATTTTTTTTATTTTATTATTATTATTATTTTTTTTTTTTTTTTATTTTTTATTTATTTATTTATTTATTTATTTTTTTTTTTTTAGGCCCTTGCCACTGAAATCTTAGGAAATTAGGTGGCAGGGCCTGCCAGAGTAATTACTTCTAATGCGATCCCTCTATGCCTGACCTGCCTCCTCGGGGTTAAGTGTGGGCAACGGGGGGTCCCACTAGGGGCCCAACGGCTAAAAGGTCAGAGGAACAACACAACATGACACTACACAACATAAACATGTACCTTACACTTTTTAAAATCTCTGGCCTTCACAGTGTTCTGTGTTTCACAAACAGAGTACACAACACGGAGATGGGGGAAACCCCTTGGGCCGTTAGACAATGAACACTTTACACTTTACACAGTGCGGTAGCACAGTTGTATCGTCACCATCATCCCCACAACGGATGGAAAAGACCCGGTTCGAATCCCATCGATGACGCAAGGAACTTTGGTAGGCTTTTTTCATTCCATGGCTGAATTAGTCGGTCTCAGGCGTAGATAGTAAGGTTTTTCCATCCAGAAACTAGGGTTTTTTCGTCCAGCAATACATGCAAATCGACAAGAGAACACATGCAATTTACAGACAAAATAAATATGGGTAGATGTAATCATTTACATGGGACCCTAATATCATAATTAAAAAAAAAAAAATGTAAAAACCAAACATTATGAGGAGGACGGACGGTGTTTGTGCAGTAGCAGAGTGGTATCGTCACCGGCCTCCCCATTTCGAATGGAAAAGGCTCGGGTTCGAATCCAGTCGATGTTACGAGGAACTTTAATTCGCTTTTTTCACTCTGTAGATGAGTTAGTCGGTCTCAAGCATATTTAGGAAGGTTCCCCCCCGCCTGCAACTCGGGTTTATCATCTAGCAAAACAGACAAATCGACCATAGAACACAGGCAATTATCAGACATAAGACATACAGCACGATAGATGACTTTAATTATTCGGGTGGCCTAAAAATACTAGTTTAGTTTTTGTGGGGAGTGTTGCAACGTGCTTATCGTCACTTCGCAACTAGCGCCACCTATTTCTTAAATTGTAATACCAAACTTCATTGCATTAGTAATTTTTCATATATGTTTTATTTTGATTCGAATTACGTTAATTAATCTTCTTTCTAGTTACCAATATCAATATCAGAGGAATAACCAATATTAGAGATCATGGAAATATAACTTTAAGATGTTATCATCCGAGAAAGCTAAGAATGAGACGAAGTTTCTTTTGATACGCGTATTGTAACGTATAAATTCTATCAGTGATCTTATAAAATAGAGTTAAAAGGAATATTATATAAAGAAAGTTACATAAGAGAAATTACATTATTTCTTCTGCAATCGCGCAGGATTTTCGTGTGGGAAACTGCACTTGAAAGAATCGGGAAACGACTTTAAGAATTAAAAACAAACCTACATTTTAGTGATATTAAGCAATTATCTGTAATTACGACCACATTGACAATTATAGTATTGCATCATATAATTTCAAAAACTCTTAAGCTACAAATAATTATTCTTCTTTGCGAACTTATTCGCCTTCAAAGCGAACCGGATGCGAAATTAGCATAAAAAGCACATAAGAACATGTGGAACCATACGGAGTGGAACCATTGTTGATGGACTAGAATCAGCGCCACCTATCTTTGATCATTTAGAGTAGATGTTCCATCAAGGAGAGAGAAATAGGTTTTTGTAAATAGACTTATTCTAGAAATGCGTGGGAAGATGTGAGAGAGTCTTGGCACTAGGGCAGTGTCGACATACTAGAATCAGCGCCACCTATCGCTAGCGTTGTTGTGCAGGTGTTTAATACGGAAGAGAGGGACGAATAGTTTTTGTATACGTGCTTATTCTAGAAATACGTGGGAAGATGTGGGAGAGTCTTGAAACTAAGGCAGTGTCGATGGACTGGAATCAGCGCCACCTAAAGTTGACCATTTGAGAGCAGATGTTAAGAGAGATAAACAAGAAATGCATAGGATGATGTGGAGAAAAAGACCATTGGATGAGAAGCAGTGTCTACAGACTTGAATCAGCTCCACCTACTGATTTATTTTAATTGCCACAAGAAAAGCATAAATGTTAGAGCGCCTTCCTTTGTTAGTCAGAAGATTTTTCCGGGAGCAGTCAGAGTTTTGTCTTGAAGAGGAGGAGCAGGAGAAGTCACAGCATAAGTAAGGAACCTCAGGCTGAATCCCTCCCTTTCTTTAAAGTACGGTATGCTATAGTAAAATAGTGTTTCATAACTTTAACTTGGTAAAAGCGAATTTCTAAAATACGTTTAGTTAGCGCTTAAAGTTTTTCTAAGCTATTACCAAACTTTAAGCACCCAAAGAGAGTATAACAACTCCAGATCGAC
The DNA here is from genome assembly GCF_048544385.1 of Mastigoproctus giganteus. Lineage (NCBI taxonomy): Eukaryota > Metazoa > Arthropoda > Arachnida > Uropygi > Thelyphonidae > Mastigoproctus > Mastigoproctus giganteus. The sequence goes on along the minus strand of NC_143576.1, from coordinate 92,927,298 downwards.
ATTTCATCTGTTTGGGTAAATTTCTCTTGGCGTCCAAGAGAAATTTACATTCACGAAAATTCAATATGCGATGGGTAGTTTCCGCCAATTTTTAGATTTTTAAAAAACAACTGCACATTATGTTTCCTAAATTTGGATTTTGGGATTTTGTGAGTTAAAGAGTGTCCAGTAGAGTCGTTTTAAACCACCCTTAAAAGGATCTATATCTTTCTCCCTTAACTGCGTGCACATATCCCGAATTTTTTTGTAATATATAGGAATTGTCTCTGCTTTTGGTCCTAAATAATTGCCGCCTTTATTTAAGGCTGTATTAAATTCCATAAAATATTTTATCAGTACCGCTACTAAATGGATAGATTGCACCATATTAGCCACATCCAGCAGTCTCTTAGAGCTACATCTCAAATTAATTTTTGGAATACTTATTCCCCTCTCTTCCCACTGTAAAAAAAAATTTCTGCGCTGTCTCTTGCCGTTTTCCTCCCCATAGAAACTGAAATGTTGGAACCTAAAATCGTCTCATTTTCCTAAGTGTGATTCCTGTTATAAACACCGTGTATAAGATTATAGGAAGAATAGTTATGGGTTTTGGTAATTAACTATATAGTATCGGTGTAAATACACCATAGTTAACATAAATTTGAACTACGTAAGTAGCGTAGAAGGCATCGTTTTAATTGTATCTCATATTGTGGTTGCCTTCATAACGAGATAGCGGTATTGTACTACTTCAAATGTATACACCAAAACTATTGTGTATTTAGCATTAGCATTAGCATTAGTAGAGGCATTTGATGCAAGAAAGCAAGCTTATGCAGCATCAGCCAAAAAAAAAAAAATAATAATAATAATAATAAAGTAAAATAAATAAATAAAAAATAACCACTTCCACATCACCCCTCTGTTCGTTCGAAATACCTGTCCAGCTGAGCCTTAAACTTATTTAGGCTATCAGCTTCCACGACAAGGGATGGAAATCTCTTCCACCTACCAACCACCCGCTGGCTAAAGGCAAATTTCCGCACATCTATCCTACCTCTGTATTTCCTCAATTTGAATTTATGCCCTCTCAGGTGATTATTCTGAGCAAGAGGCAGAATCCCATCAGCATTGAGCATGCTCAAACCATTCAAGGCTTTATACACCTCTATCAGATCACCTCGCTGATGCCTAGTCTCCAGACACTGTAATTCGCAAAATTTAAGCCTTTCTTCCATTAATGAATGGAACAAAGAGCACCCCTTTGTTCCATTCATTAATCGTGTTGCCCTTCTCTGTACTCGTTCCAGCAGCTCTACATCCTTCTTGAAATGAGGCCTCCAGGCCTGTATACAGTACTCTAGGTGTGGCCTGACCATTGCCTTATACAAGGGAATAATCATCTCCTTATCCCTGCTAGAAAAATTCCTATATATCATTGACAATACACCATGAGCTACTCTTGCAACCCGTCTGCACTGCTCAGAGAATTTCATATCTGCCTGAACAACCACCCCCAGGTCCCTTTCATTCTCTACCACTGTCAGTGTAGTACCACAGAGTTGATACGTTGCTCTGGGGTTGCTGTTTCCCATATGTAGTACTTTACATTTGTCAATGTTAAACTTCATTTGCCACCTCTCAGCCCATCTGCTCAACCTTTCCAGATCCTGTTGCAGCAGCATAGTGTCAGTAGTGTCCTTGACAACCCTGCCAACCTTCGTTTCGTCTGCAAACTTGGACATTAAGCTTGATATACCATCATCAATATCATTTATAAATACAGAAAACAATAAAGGACCCAATACTGAACCCTGAGGGACTCCACTAATAACATTAGTCCATGATGAGCGGTGTCCATTGATTACCACTCTGTCTTCTCCCCCTCAACCACCCCTTTATCCATAGCAGCAATTTGCCTCCAATGCCACACTGCTGCAATTTGTGCAGCAGTCTTCCATGTGCAACAGTATCAAAAGCCTTTCTAAGAAATACAACATTATAATTAGTATTTTGTCAACTAGATTGATAAGTCACATTATCTGTTAAAACATGAGTACTGTACTAAGAATTGATACGACAATTGTCTGGATGTGTCCATGAGGAGAGATGTCTTTAAATGCGAATAAAACAAGGGGAGGGGCAGGGCCGACTTTGGGCAATTTTATACAGCTTGTTATTAAGCAACAGGGGTTGCCTTACCCGAATAACTTTGCACAGCCTCGGGGGGCCATAGTTCTAGACCAGAGGTTCATTGTGAATTCTCTTCTATCTTTTCCCTTCTGATTTTTCCATTCTTCTCTTCTGAGCTCTGAAATCCTCAAGAAATCTGTTAAATCTCTCTCTGATCTCTCCTTTCTATCAAGTCTCACCCAAAGGTTCTCACTCTCTTCCTATCCCCTTATCATATATATACCTCCGTGCCCCCTTCTGTGTTTCCGTGATCTGTTCTGGTTTCACGGGTTAATCACGCGGGGCAGAGGACAAACCTTAGGACCTGTCGCCTGTTGCGACTAGACACTACTAAAAAATGATATGTTATACGAAGAAAGAAGATCCGATATTTGTATAGGGCAGTTTCTGTCGTTTTCAGGGGGTTGTGAGACCTAAATTGATTCACTACTACGCACAGAATGTCGAAATGACAGTGTGCTTATAGGATTCTGATTACGCAAGAAATCATGTCTCTTGTTCTGTAATTTTCCTACTTCTGACAATAGTTCTCTCTTTACTGTTCTTGGAGATATTTCGCGTTCGACGCTTGCCCGTTACAATCGGGAGAACGACCTGACGTCATTAATTGACTGGACACTTAATGATTGTATAGTGTTTCAATGGCCGCATCCCCTGGGACGATGTTTGCATGGGGCGAAAACTAAAGTGAAATGCAGCTATCTCCGAGGGAGTGATGAAGTCTTAAATATAAAAGCCGTGGCAAAAGTATGGGGTACTTTGCGGAATAAATACTTCTTAAAAGCGAGCAAAGGGCTAGAAATGAAAGCATTTTCATAAAAGTCTTGAATGGTTTGAGCAAGCTCAGTGCTGATGGGATTCTTTTTCTTGCTCAGAATAATCGCCTGAGAGGGCATAAATTCAAATTGAGGAAAGATAGTTGTAGGATAGATGTGCAGAAGTTTGCCTTTAGTTTGCGCGTCGTCGATTGCTTGAAATAACTTCCATCTGTCGTTGTAGAAGATGATAGCTTTAACAGATATAAGGCAAAACTGGACGAACATTTGAAGTGAGTGGCTGTGTGAAATGGAAAGGGGGTGTCTGTTTTTTTTTTTTTTTTTTGGCTGATGCCATATAAGCTTGCTCTTATGCATCAAGTGTACTTGCTAATGCTAAGGCTAATATTGATGAAATACATTAAACCATTATTGAACAATACACGTATATCCCATATAATATATATACAAGACATACAAGACTAAGTATATATTGTCTTACGTGTAACTGTATACAAAAGAGAGGACCAACATGTGAGGTGGCCACGGGTTACTTTGTCCAAATCAAATCAAATCAAATTACCAAATTATTTATTAGGGTCACCCGTAATTGATTACATCTACCCATGTGTTTTATTTCTGTAAATTCCATGTTCTCTGGTCGATTTGCCTGTTTTGGTGGACGAAAAACACCAGTTTCTGCGGAAAAAACCTTGCTATCTCTGCCTGAGACCGACAGAGTTAAAAGAGCCTATTAAAGTTCCTCACGTCATCGACGGGATACTTTCTACACTACTCTTAATAGATCACTGAGTCTATGTAGATACATCAATTTTTACTCTACATAAATATTTCTCTGTAGCTGTGGAGCCAAGCTGAGTGTCTCTCTTGACAGCGTATTTTGTGGTAGGAAATTATCCTTCCGCAGAAGAGAGAAGTTTGGGAGGGTGGTACCGAATAACTGATACCAAGTGTAGTTGCTGTTGCAACCCGAGTTTACACAGTTTCAGGTAATGCGCTAATTTGTGATGATGAGTTATATGCAACAGTGGCCGATGAAGCCATAGTTGTTTTAGGAACTGTAGTTATTGTTGAAGTGTCCACACAAACAGAAGTTGCACTATTTATGTCAGAAATTAGAGAGTCTTCTAGCAAAGACATCATGAGCAAATATTTGGAGCACATGAAAAGCATTAACGTTTTGAACTAAGAGATACTCTTGACCGGGAGAAAAATATTCAATTGACTTAGATAAACTATCTTTTATGTTGTTGTACAGTTAGTACTCATAGAGGACGTGGTTCCAATTTTCAATCCTACCGCAAGCACAGAGATCAGTTTGGGACAACCTAAATTTGTTTAACTTTTCATTTAGAAATCCATGTCCCGTTATTAAATGGTGCTCAGATTAAGTGCTCAGATCCACAGAGAACCAGGTTTTAATTTTCTTTCTTGTCATGAAGGTAACTACAGGAAAAAATTCTTCAGTGACAGTACCCAGAGATGTGGTGTCCCAACGTCTTTGCCATATACTTAAAAGTTAGTTCCAACACCTAGCTCTTTCACGCTTAACGTCTGTTTGAGGATCGATGATGATATTGAAAAATTCAGTTGGAATCTCTCTCTTAATGCAAAAGCAAAGACCTCTGTATATTATGTTTAGATCCAAGGGCAACGTACCAGCGATAACTTGTAACGCCGGTGTAGATACGGTTCTGCATGCTTTTAGCATAATAAGGAGTATAGTTCTCTGTAAACTAGCTAGTTTTTCTTGAAATTTAACTATTTTTGCCCTATGCATCTATGCGCAGCGGCATAAGTTGCCATAGGGAGGATAACGGCGTTGCAGTAGACTTGCATGGTTGGAAGCGAGAGATCCCAATCAATTCTGGAGACCTTTACGATGGCACCGGTAAATTTTCTAATTTTGGCAGTCACAAGATTAAGGTATAAGAAAAAATTTAATCTGCAGTCCACAATCACACCCAAATGTTTGTTTTCCGTGAAAATTGGGTGTCGAACATTGTTAATTTTGAGATGTGGTGGGGGTTGAATATTTAATTTGGAGCCAACAATCATCATTTTAGACTTTGAAGCACTGATGTATAGTTTTCTGTCTAGAGTCCAACCACAAAGATTTGCGAGAACAGCGTTAGCAGAGACTTCGATAGCTGCACAAGAGTGAACACTGATGAGAATGGTTACATCATCATCATAAGTAATTATTTTTGTGTTGTGTAAAGATCTAGAAATCCACTCCTGAAGGACGGTGTTCCAGAAAAGGGGCCCAAGATAAACCCTTGGGGACACCTTCGATACACCTGCCTGGAGACCTGACAGAATTTTGATTTTACGAGCACATGCCAGTTGTTGAAATAACTTCTGAACAGAAGATAAAGTTGTTGAGGATAGTGGCTGCTGCGGAGACGTTCGAGGGGGCTTTTCCACCAGAGGGAATCAAAATTGCCCTAAAAGTCGACAAAAATAGCAAGAGTATATTTAGATGTCGAATTTTCGATATGAAATGTAAATTCAACCGAAGAGTCCTCACCGGACCTGCCTGCCGTAAAACCGTATTGATTGTAATTCAATACATTGTCATTGGCTTGAATTGAGTTTACATTGCTCGGGACACGCGTTATAATATTGATGGCCTTGAACTTCCGCCGCTGAATATTCTTTTTCTGTACATTCGATCCCTACTATAACTGTTGAAGTCGATATCTAAATCTTGGATGCGTGATAACATCTGCTCAGGAAGAAACTGGGCCGACAGGTGAAGAGGTGTATGAAGAGAGCATAGCTGTGGCGTTGCTCGCAGATGCGCTACTGGGATCCTCCATGCACATTTGTCCCAGAAAGAGGGAGAGGAGATAAAGCCATTCATGAGCTTGATGGTTAACGATTCTCCTTTCACAACGAGCCAAGTGAGCCTTGGGATGTTGTGTGTTTTGGCCATAGCGGTAGTCCGGAGCTTGGGAGCTAGGCTAAGCTTGTGGCCAGCTCACTTGAGGACAGCCAGTACTCGGAGCATCTTTCACTACCATTAGACAAGAACACTGGTTGGACAGTAGTGGAAGATACAGATGCCCAAAACTCTGCAGCATAGAGAAATGGGGAATAAAGTATTGTAGCAATATATCTGACCATGGTGGATTTGTCGGTTACATGTTGTAGTAGTAGTAGTGGCATGTGATGCAAGAAAGCAAGTGTATGAGCTTATGCAGCATCAGCCAAAAAAAAAAAAAAAAAAAAAAAAAAAAAATCACACCATTCCCTCCAAACGCCTGTCCAATTCCTCCTTAAATTTATTCAACCTATCAACTTCCACAACCACAGATTGAAGTTTGTTCCAGCAATTAACCACCCGCTGCCTAAAGGCAAATTTCTGCACATCTATTCTACATCTGTCTTTTCTTAATTTGAATTTATGCCCCCTTAGGTTCGTAATCTGAACAAGTGGAAGGATCCTATCAGAATTCAGCGTGCTCAACCCATACAAGGCCTTATACACCTCAATCAGATCACTGCGCAGGTGCCTAGTCTCCAGCCGCTGCAATTTGCAGAACTTAAGCCTCTTTTGTTAAGAGAATCCCTTTGTTCCCCTCACCAATCTTGTTGCCCTTCTCTGTACACGCTCAAGTAAACCTACATCCTTCTTAAAATGAGGCCTCCAGACCTGTACGCAGTACTCAAGGCGTGGCCTGACCATTGCCTTATACAGAGGGCAATCACCTCCTTTTCCCTGCTAGCAAAATTCCTATATATCATTGACAAAACCCCATGACCTGCCCTGGCAGCCTGTCTGCATTGCTCAGAAAACTTCATATCTGACTGCACAATTATTCCCAGGTCTTTTTCATTTTCTACCACCTTAAGTGTAGTACCACACAGTTGGTACGTTTCTCTGGGGTTACTTCTACCCATATGCAGTACTTTGCATTTGTCAATGTTAAACTTCAGTTGCCACTTCTTAGCCCATCTGCCAAAATTATCTAGATCCTGTTGCAGTAGCGCACTGCCATTACTGTCATTAATAACCCTGCCAACCTTTGTATCATCTGCAAACTTCGACATTAAGCCTGATATACCTTCATCAATATCATTGATAAATATACAAAACAACAGTGGACCTAACACCGAACCCTGTGGGACACCACTAATAACATTAGTCCACGAAGAGCAGCACCCATTGATTACCACCCTCTGTCTTCTCCCACTTAACCATCATTTTATCCATTGTAGCAACTTACCCTTAATACCATTCTGCTCCATTTTCTACAATAGTCTTCCATGCGCAACAGTGTCAAAAGCTTTCCTGAAATCCAAATATATGATATCAAAATTATTTTTTGCATCCGGTTCCTTTGTAACCACATCATAATTTCCTATCAAATTTGTCAGACAAGATTTTCCCTTAACAAACCCATGCTCTGTCTGAATTATTGCTGCAGTCTTGTCTAGATGCAGCTTGCATATCCGTCTCATTCTGGCGGGTTTTATGAGAAGCAAGTCTATATGTTAGCTGAAGAGAGGCTCGGAGTGGAATCTGATCCCTAGGTCAATGTGTTTTTGAACAAGTGGGATGAATAGAAGAACTCTTCCAATTTGTATTTATAGACCTGTGAGTTTAACTTCTGTTCCAGGAAAATTAATGGAGGCACTAGTTAAAGAAGCACTGCAGGATCATTTAGACAAGACTTCAGTTATAGCTCGGACACAGCATGGTTTTGTTAAGGGGAAGTCTTGCCTGACCAATTTGATTGGATACTATGATGCAGTCACAGAGGAACTGGATGCAGGGAATAACTTTGATATTATATACTTGGATCTTAGAAAGACTTTTGATACTGTTGCACATGGAAGACTGCTACACAAATTGGAGCAGTGTGACATTGGAGGCAAATTGCTGCTGTGGATAAAGGGGTGGCTGATGGGGAGAAGACAGAGAGTGGTAATCAATGGACACTGCTTGTCGTGGACTAATGTTATTATTGGAGTCCCTCAGGGCTCAGTGTTGGGTCCATTATTGTTTTCTGTATTCATAAATGATATTGATGATGGTATATCAAGCTTAATGTCGAAGTTTGTAGACGATACAAAGGTAGGCAGGATTGTCAAGGACACTACTGACACTATGCTGCTGTAACAGGATCTTGAAAGGTTGAGCAGATGGGCTGAGAGGTGGCAAATGAAGTTTAACATTGACAAATGTAAAGTACTACATATGGGAAACAGCAACCGCAGAGCAACGTATCAACTCTGTGGTACTACACTGACAGTGGTAGAGAATGAAAGGGACCTGGGGGTGGTTGTGCAGGCAGATATGAAATTCTCTGAGCAGTGCAGACGGGCTGCAAGTGTAGCTCATGGTGTCTTGTCAATGATATATAGGAATTTTTCTAGCAGGGATAAGGAGGTGATTATTTCCTAGTATAAGGCAATGGTCAGGCCACACCTAGAGTACTCTATACAGGTCTGGAGGTTTCATTTCAAGCAGGATGTAGAGCTGCTGGAACGAGTACAGAGAAGGGCAACAAGATTAGTGAATGGAACAAAGGGGTGCTCTTACGAAGAAAGGCTTAAGTTTTGCAAATTACAGTGTCTGGAGACTAGGCACCGGCGAGGTGATCTGATAGAGGTGTATAAAGCCTTGAATGGTTTGAGCATGCTCAATGCTGATGGGATTCTTCCTCTCGCTCAGAGCAATCACCTGAGAGGGCATAAATTCAAATTGAGGAAAGAACAGATGTCGGATAGATGTGTGGAAATTTGCCTTTAGCCAGCGGGTGGTTAGTTGGTGGAACAGACTTCCATCCCTTGTCGTGGAAGTTGATAGCCTAAATAAGTTTAAGGCTCAGCTGGACAGGTATTTTGAACGTACAGAGGGGTTAAGTGGAAGGGTTTTTTTTTTTTTTTTGCTGATGCTGCATAAGCTTGCTTTCTTGCATCAAATGCCTCTACTAATGCTAAAAAATGTTAAAGGCATTAAAGACAATATCACCCCATTGGAAGTTTTATAATATATTTTTAAAAACTGTTTTACAGATACTTTTCCAAATGTAGCAGTTGCCTTAAGAATTTTTCTAACTTTACCAGTTTCAGTTGCCTCAGGTGAACGGAGTTTTTCAAAATGAAAATTAATCAAATTATTTACGATCGACAATGACTTAAACGGCGCTTTAATTTGGCAATAATTTCAATGGAAAATTATCTTTTGAAAAAAATAAAAATTAACGAAATAATTAATAACATACATTTTAAAGCAGTAAAACAAATTTTTTAACATTATAATTTTTCTTTTATGTTATTATTGTGGGTAAGATTACTGTGATTTTGAATTTAAAATTTATTTCCAGAATTTCAGAATGATTTTGTTATTTTTGTTTGTTGTTTCATTATATTATATGTGAGATATGTTGTAATTCTTTTCTTTTTCAATAAATTAATAATATTATTTACGCCGTATTTTATTTTTTAATCCAAATATTTTGGGTCGGCAAATTTACTATCGCTTACTGGCAACAGAACTTGGGTTTTATTCCTGAAACACAGGCAAGTCAACCAGAGAACACATGAAATTCACGGGCTTGTTATATATGGGCATATGACATAGTTTTTGAGTAGCTCTTACGACATTTTTTTTTTATATAAGCAACAAATAGAACAGTTAAAGTCCTCGGGAGTGGCTCAGTGGTTACAACCATGATCTTCTACACCTGATGGAAAATGCACAAGTTCGAATATCGACAATGATGCAAAGAACTTTCATACGATTTTTTCATCTCATGGCTGAGCTAGTCGGTTTCAGCTGAGAAGAGCAGGGTACTGTTTTTTGTTGTTGTTGTTGTTGTTGTTGTACTCAACAACAACAACAAAAAAAAAAAAAAACAGGTAAACTGGCCAGAAAACACATATAGCCTATGGAAATAATACATTTGTGTATTACATTGAAATTCGGGGCAAAAGCCTCAAGTTGCGTAAAGAGTTAACATGAGTACAAGTTACTGCAATTGCATCTGATCTGTTCTCAGCTAACTACTAAATAGTCATAACATTGGCATCATTATGAGTATCTCATATTATAAATACCTTCATAGCCCTACATGCGTACAGGTTACTGCAATAGCACTTATATACTATTCGTCTTTTACTGTGAGTAGCGTTTTCCTCGTGGATTGTTACCGAATGTGCCTTGGCATTGTGTTTTTCGAAATTACTGGTCGGCAGTAGATGACAATATAAATTGTAAAACGACAATGAAAATATGAATAGACACCCACGCGTCATTAAAGGTCATGGTGAACGTAGGCATTCTTGCCTTGTGCGGGTCGATAGACGGTAAATCCTGGAACGGCTCACAATGGACTTCAACTAAGGATAAAACTAACAGTGTTTCCAAGACCACGATCCAATGAACTCTCTTGTGTATAGCCCCCGGAGCAGGCATCCAGTCAAGGTACCCATTCTAACGGCCACCCATTGCCAACGACATCCAAACTTTGAATTTGAACGTCAGATGCTGGATAAATGTGCCGTTTCTAATTAATCACATTACCTGCTATGCCGTGTGGTGGGTACAGTGACAAACTGCGAAGAGGGATCACTTTCATATCCTGATCCAACGTAAATAAACAGATGGCTGCAGTGTTTTGGTGGGAGGGATTTCCCTTCCCCAGAGCTCACTCTGAATGCTAAAAACTACCTGTCCATTGTATGGATAGGTAGTTTTGGGGTACAGGTGTATTCCAGCAGGATAAGGAGCCCTGCTCACTTTGCCGGTATTGTTCGAGAGTGATTCGCCGAACACAAAAGTAATTTCCAGGTGCTACCCTGGCTGCCAAATTCGCAGTATATTAATCCCATATAACGTCTCTGGGATTACTGAATGAACAGATCTGTCGTTTGGATCCTCCACCATCGACTATCGTAGAATGTGGGATGCAGTCCTGATGACATTCTACGATAATTCTAAGTGGGAAGCATTCAAAGAATTAATCGTGGAAGCTACTAGACTTTATATACCGATTAAGAAATATCGTTCAAGTTTTAGGCCTAAATGGTTATCAAATGAACTAATGAGACTCGTGACAGAGAAGAAAAATGCATGGGATGCATATAAATTATCAGGTGACGCAGAAGCCTGTGGCAGATATAAGCTAGTCTGTAATTAGGTCACAAAGGAGGTTCGGCAGGCGAAGGCGGATTACGAGAAATCTTTGGCAAAAGATGCTAAGAAAAACAGCAAGGATTTCTTTACTTATATAAACTCTAAAAGGAAGGGGATGAATATGATTGGTCCACTTGACATCAATGGTTCGACTGTTGATGATCCTGCTCAGATAGCAAACAAACTGAATGAGTATTTTGCATCTACATTCACACGTGAGGAATCATTACAATTTGAAAATGGAAGAAGGTTATCAAATTGTAGCAGGGTGTTTAATGATTTTGTAATAACTGAGAGCAAAGTGGAGGAGAAATTGTTGAAGTTAAACACAAGAAAGGCACCTGGGGTGGATGGGATCTATCCAGTTATTTTAAAGGAGGCGGCAAAGCAATTAAGCAAACCCTTAGCCATAATTATGAGAGCATCCTTGGACTCAGGGGAGGTTCCCACGGACTGGAGATGTGACTAATTAATTACATTACGAGTAATTACAGACCAGTTAGTTTAACTTCTGTTCCGGGTAAAATAATGGAGTCGCTGGTTAAAGATGCATTGCAGGATCATCTAGACAAGACTGCAGCAATAATTCAAACACAGCATGGGTTTGTTAAGGGAAAGTCTTGTCTGACAAATTTGATTGGTTATTATGATGTGGTCACAAAGGAACTGGATGCAAAAAATAATTTTGATATCATACACTTGGATTTCAGGAAAGCTTTTGACACTGTTGCGCATGGAAGACTACGGTACAAATTGGAGCAGAATGGTATTAAGGGTAAGTTGCTACAATGGATAAAAGGATGGTTAAGTGGGAGAAGACAGAGGGTGGTAATCAATGGGTGCTGCTCTTCGTGGACTAATGTTATTAGTGGAGTCCCACAGGGTTCGGTGTTGGGTCCACTGTTGTTTTGTGTATTTATCAATGATATTGATGAAGGTATATCAGGCTTAATGTCGAAGTTTGCAGATGACACAAAGGTTGGCAGGGTTGTTAATGACAGTAATGGCAGTGTGCTACTGCAACAGGATCTAGATAATTTGGGCAGATGGGCTAAGAAGTGGCAACTGAAGTTCAACCTTGACAAATGCAAAGTACTGCATATGGGTAGAAGTAACCCCAGAGAAACGTACCAACTGTGTGGTACTACACTTAAGGTGGTAGAAAATGAAAAAGACCTGGGAGTAATTATGCAGTCAGATATGAAGTTTTCTGAGCAGTGCAGACAGGCTGCTAGGGCGGGTCATGGGGTTTTGTCAATGATATATAGGAATTTTGCTAGCAGGGAAAAGGAGGTGATTGTCCCTCTGTATAAGGCAATGGTCAGGCCACGCCTTGAGTACTGCGTACAGGTCTGGAGGCCTCATTTTAGGAAGGATCTAGATTTGCTTGAGCGTGTACAGAGAAGAGCAACACGATTGGTGAGGGGAATGAAGGGATTCTCTTACCAAGAGAGGCTTAAGTTCTGCAAATTGCAGTGGCTGGAGACTAGGCACCTGCGCGGTGATCTGATTGAGGTGTATAATGCCTTGAATGGGTTGAGCACGCTGAATTCTGATGGGATCCTTCCACTTGTTCAGATTACCAACCTACGGGGACATAAGTTCAAATTAAGAAAGGACAGATGTAGAATAGATGTGCGGAAATTTGCCTTTAGCCAGCGGGTGGTTAATTGCTGGAACAAACTTCCATCTGTCGTTGTGGAAGTTGATAGGTTAAATAAATTTAAGGAGGAACTGGACAGGCATTTGGAAGGAATGGTGTGATTTTTTTTTTTTTTTTTTGGCTGATGCTGCATAAGCTCCTACACTTGCTTTCTTGCATCATGTGCCACTACTACTACTACTACTACTAGCATTAGCATTAGCATTAGTAGAGGCATTTGATGCAAGAAAGCAAGCTTATGCAGCATCAGCCAAAAAAAAAAAAAAAAAGTAACATAAATAAATAAAAATAACCACTTCCACTTCACCCCTCTGTTCGTTCGAAATACCTGTCCAGCTGAGCCTTAAACTTATTTAGGCTATCAACTTCCACGACAAGGGATGGAAGTCTGTTCCACCCACCAACCACCCGCTGGCTAAAGGCAAATTTCCGCACAACTATCCTACATCTGTCTTTCCTCAATTTGAATTTATGCCCTCTCAGGTGATTTTTCTGAGCTAGAGGAAGAATCCCATCAGCATTGAGCATGCTCAAACCATTCAAGGCTTTGTACACCTCTATCAGATCACCCCGCTGGTGCCTAGTTTCCAGACACTGTAATTTGCAAAACGTAAGCCTTTCTTCGTAAGAGAACCCCTTTGTCCCATTCACCAATCTAGTTGCCCTTCTCTGTACTCGTTCCAGCAGCTCTACATCCTTCCTGAAATGAGGCCTCCAGGCCTGTATACAGTACTCTAGGTGCGGCCTGACCATTGCCTTATACAAGGGAATAATCACCTCCTTATCCCTGCTAGAAAAATTCCTATATATCATTGACAATACACCATGAGCTACTCTTGCAGCTCGTCTGCACTGCTCAGAGAACTTCATATCTGCCTGCACCACCACCCCCAGGTCCCTTTCATTCTCTACCACTGTCAGTGTAGTACCACAGAGTTGATACGTTGCTCTGGGGTTGCTGTTTCCCATATGTAGTACTTTACATTTGTCAATGTTAAACTTCATTTGCCACCTCGAAGCCCATCTGCTCAACCTTTCCAAATCCTGTTGCAGCAGCATAGTGTCAGTACTACTACTACATTGTACAATATAATCGGCTTATAGGATCGATACATCTATAAGGCCTCTACAACATCTGAGGCTTTATAAAGCGTGTATTCTTCGGTTTGTTTGCTGGTTGTCTAACGAAAAACCAGTATTTCAGTGGGGAAACCATGATATCTTTGACTGAGAACGACTAACTGTAGTATGTTGTGAATTGAACCCATAAAATATCTTCTCGTCATTGATGGAGTTTAAAGCCTTTGTTTTACGAAAAGATTTTCACAAAAAAAAAAAAAAAAAAAAAAAAATATATATATATATATATATATATATATATAGAAAATTATTTTTAATGTTATGTGTAAATCTTTAATTTAACTTATGCTAATAATGAAAATACCGTGTACCCTGGGAGCGATGTATGTTGAATAAAGGGGGAAGAACGGAAAAGAAAGTGTAACGTTATAAACAAAGTGCGAATTTTGAAAAAATGCAAAATTTGAAAAGAACGACCAAGGTAGAAATAGCAGATTTTTGAAAAGAACGACCAAAGTAGAAATAGCATTGCAGTATATATATATATATATATATATATATATATATATATATATATATATATATATATATATTCAATGTCCATATTTAACCCCGGGGGCTCACATCTGGTGAGTATGGGCTTGGCAAACCCAGGGTCCTGAGCTGGATATCACCATTCTTCCCTTTCTTAGTGATTCCTTTCTACTTCTCTTTCTCTCTCTCTCTCCCTCTCTCTCTCTCGCAGGGTAACTCGGGGAATTTTTTTTTTTTTTGGCTGGTGCAGCATAAGCCTCAGGCTTCCTTGTACCATATGACTAATAACAACAATAATAATAATAATAACCAGAGGGGGCGTTGGACATAGTAAGATGTTTTACCACGTTTGTTTGTTTATATATACCACAGAAAAGTAAGGTACTACTCTATGGTTTATAGTATATAAAAGAAAGAAGTATACAATGATGAATACATTCGATGGTGGGCAGGTATGTAAAGTTGAAAATGGGGTAATCAGTATTTTTAAAGTAATGATATGATTCTGAGAAAAAGCAATTAAAAAAATTGTAATTAGAATTGTTTTTTTAGTCAACCCTCCGGTCAACTGCATTTTTCCAAGCGTCGTAATGTGGGATATAAAATACAATTTTATTGCAGCTATTCTGCTTGTAGAAAATGTGCTTCGTTATTAGTACTGATTTTGGCGAGAATCCTGCTGTCACCTAGTAAAATATCAGTGTAGTGTTGAGCTTGTATTATATATGAGTTTAATAAAACCTATTTGTTAAGAACTGACGTAGTACGGTTTTAGGAGCGTCGGTGACTCAGGCCATATTCTTCGATGTGTATTGGCTATAACAGTGGTCGTCAACCTTATCCCTACCGCCTACTAGTGGGCGATTCAAGCTTTCGTGGTGGGGTTTTTTGTCCATTGTTACAAATTTTGTTCTTCCTCTATATATCGAATACATTGCTAACAACTTCGCGAGTTTGACTTTGTAAAATATGCTTTTGCAATTTACTTTTGAATTCCATCTCCAAACTTTGAATATAGATAATAATTCACCGGACATTTCTCGAAGTATACTCGTGGACGAGGGGCTAAATTGAGTTACTGCGGCACCGGTGGGCGGTAAAGAAATTTTACCATCAACAAAGATACAAAAGTGGGTGGTAGGAATTAAAAGGTTGACGACCCCTGGTCTATAAATTGAGTGTGTTCTGAGGTCGATTTTCTGTTTGCTGGACGAAAAACCCGAGGTTCTGGGAGAAAAAAATCATGCCACCATCGCCTGCGACTAACTAATTCAGCCACTTGTTATATTTCTCATGTAGTATAATAGTGTTATTTTATTTCGTTATATATATATGGACATCATCATTCTTCTCTTCCTTTGTGCTTCCCTTTTATTTCTCTCTCTCTCTCTCTCTCTCTCTCTGGGTAGTTCAGAAATTTTTTTTTGGCTGGTGCAGCATAAGCCTCGGGCTTCCTTGCGCCATATGGCTAATAATAATATATATATATACACTCCTATAGTGGTAATAGATTACAGACTGATGTAATGTTTAATCTAAAATTGATGGCATTATTCTGATCTGATATACATTTTACATCTATTCTTATATTTCATAATAGATTAAATACACACACACATATATATATACACACACACACACATACATACAACATACATACGGGGTGTCTCAAAAATACCCGGCATAACTTCAGGAATGAGTTCCTCATATGTAGACAATAAAAATATTTTATATCAACATAGTTCCGGAAATTCTTGGTTCTCAAATTATTAACCGGAATATCTTATCTCCCGTAGGTGATTTCCTTCATCACAAGGTACTGACAGAATCTTGTGGTTTTCCATTCTGACCATGTACTCAAATCAGGAGCAAGCGGATATGCACTTTATGTATGGTTTGGCGGACAGCAATGCTCTGGAGGCTCGTCGTTTGTACCACGAAAGGTTCCCAGAATGAAGATGGCTAGACAGGAAAATGTTTGAAGTTATCCATCGCCGCTTTTGTGAACATGGGACCTTTACACCTTGTGCTGCCCACAGAGGACAACCAAGATCTACGACTCCTGAAGTAAAGGGGTGGACCAACTGCCTGGCCTCCATGCTCACTGATTTAAAACCCACTAGATTTCTTCTTGTGGGGGCCATTTAAAGTCATTGGTGTATTCGACTCCAGTAGCTGATGTGGAAACTCTCCGCAATTGAATTGTGGCAGGTTGTGAGACAATATGAAATATGCCAGGAATTTGGCGTCGTCTTCACGAGTCCATGAGATGTTGATGTGAGGCCTGTATTCAGGCAGAAGGTGGACATTTTGAACAATTACTATAAGGTGATATGAACAGTTAAGTGTCATAGACAGACCTTCAAAACTCGGAAACCAAGCATTTCCAGAACTGTTGATATAAAATATTTTTATTGTCCGCATATGAGGAACTCATTCCTGAAGTTATGCCATGTATTTTTGAGACACCATGTGTGTGTGTGTGTGTATATATATATATACACACACACACACACACACACACACACACACACAGTGGCAGGCAAAAAAAACTGCATCACTTGTGAATTTTGCAAATAATATTTTGCACTGCATTGTGGGTTGCAGAAATGTTCGAAATGCATTTATTAGATATCTCTGTGAATGAAATCCAATAAAAAGACTCCATCTGATATGCCTAATTGCCATAAATATCTTTCCAAAAGGTAAAATGCATAATTAATGGAAATATAAGAAATCATGCAAATGGAAAACATACATTTTATTGCATTTACCTGTACAAACTGAAATGACAAGTTAACGTAATAGTATTATGTACTGTAAATCAGCAAAGTCCTCAATATTTTGTTTTTCCTCCTCAAGCTGACTTGCAACAATTACAGTCCTGCAACAATCTGCCATAGAGTTAATCAACTTCTGGATATACGGTCCAATTTCGTGTTGCCACACCCTTACAATGCTCTTCTGCAGCTGAATCTTACTTGTTGGCTTCTGACCAATTTTAGACAACATTATATACCAGCAATTTTCAATATGGTTCAAATTTGCACTGTTGTTGCGCCAGTTGAACACTGTAATGCCAGTATTTCTTAGGTATGACTACACCTTAAGGGAGAAAAAGAAGGGGAACACTGGTTTAAGTATTTTTTAAGCCTTGTGAGACAAGAAGACAAATTCATCATTAAATCTAAATAGTATAAACTTACCAATTTTGCTGTGTGGCAAGGTGGTGAGTCTTGTTGAAAAATACAGCTATTCTGCATGTAGATGTAGTTTTGAAATGTCTGTGTGATGATCCCTAATAACGGGTTTCAGGCACTCCTGCAAGTTAGCAGTGTAGGTTTCTGCATTCACTGTTCCATTAATAAACTTAATTTGCCCACCCTTTTGCTTGTGATGCATTCCCAGACCATCTGACCAGCAGGAAACTTTACAGTCAGTGTTATGCAGTCAGAATGGTATGCCTTCTATTTTCGTCTTCTGACATCGCTTCCCATCCAAGCCATGCAGGTTGAATTTTGATTTGTGAGAAAAGATGACCGTGTCCCTTTGCTCTTTTGTCCATGAAACATGCATTTTAGCCCAAGCAAGTTGCTTCTTCCTCATTTGTTGGGTCAACAAAGGCTTCTTCTTGGGCTAATAGGCATGCAGACCATATTCCAAAAGCAGTCTTTGGATAGTTGGTGCACTTTTTTCACCAGAGGCCATCTCAAAGTCTAGTTTTAGATCAGGACTAGCATAGTGATTACGAAGGCATAGTCATTTAAAATATTGATCTTGGGAAGGTGTAGTCACTCTCTTACGGCCTGATTCAGGTCTTCTCTTCATATCACTGGTTTCACAGTTTAATTTCAGCACTTGGGATACTGTTGACTGGTGGCAGCCTATTTTATCAGTGATAGCATACGTAGAAAGCCCTTCCTGGGACAGAGCAACACTTTTTTTTCTCGGTGTCAACTGAACATATGGAGCCGTGCTTACATGTTAAGGGAAAGTCTTGCCTGACAAATTTGATTGGATACTATGACGTGGTTACAAGGAACTGGATGCACAAAATAATTTTGATATATACTTGGATTTAAAGAAAGCTTTTGACACTGTTGCGAATGGAAGACTACTGTACAATTGGAGCAGAATGATATTAAAACCCCAGGGACTCACATCTGGTGAGTATGGGCTTGGCACACCCAGGGTCCTGAGCTGGATATCATCATTCTTCTGTTTCTTGGTGATTCCTCTCTTTCTTTCTTTCACACTCGGGGTTACTCGGAAATTTCTTTTGGCTGGTGCAGCCTCAAGCTTCCTTGCACTATATGGCTAATAACAATAATTAAGAGTAAGTTGCTAGAATGGATAAAAGGTTAAAAGATTGAGTGGGAGAAGACAGAGGGTGGTAATCAATGGATGCTGCTCTTTGTGGACTAATGTTATTAGTGGAGTTCCACAGGGTTCGGTGTTGGGCCGACTGTTGTTTTGTATATTTATCAATGATATTGATGAAGGTATATCAGGCTTAGTGTTGAAGTTTGCAGATGATACAAAGGTTGGCAGGGTTGTTAATGACTAATGTTAGTGTGCTACTGGAACAGGATCTAGAAATTTTTGGGCAGATGGGCCGAGAAGTGGCAACTGAAGTTTAACATTGACAAATGCAAAGTACTGCATATTGGTAGAAGTAACCCCAGATGAATGTACCAACTGTGTGGTACTATACTTAGGGTGGTATAAAATGAAAAAGACTTGGGAGTAATTGTGCAGTCAGATATGAAGTTTTCTGAGCAATGCAGACAGGCTGCAAAAGCAGGTCATGGGGGTTTTGTCAATAATATACAGGAATTTTGCTAGCAGGGAATAGGAGATGATTATCCCTTTGTATAAGGCAGTGGTCGGGCCACACCTTGAGTACTGCGTACAGGTCTGGAGGCCTCATTTTGGGAAGGATGTAGATTTGCTTGATCGTGTACAGAGAAGGGCAACAAGATTAGTGAGAGGAACGAAGGGATCCTCTTACCAACAGAGGCTTAAGTTCTACAAATTGCAGCGGCTGCAGACTAGGCACCTGCACAGTGATCTGATTGAGGTGTATAAGGCCTTGAATGGGTTGAGCACGCTGAATTCTGATGAGATTCTTCCACTTGCTCAGATTACGAACCTAAGGGGCATAAATTCAAATTGAGGAAAGACAGTTGTAGAATAGATGTGCGGAAATTTGCTTTTAGCCAGTGGGTGGTTAATTGCAGAACAAACTTCCATCTGTCATTGTGGAAGTTGATAGCTTAAATAAATTTGAGGAGGAACTGGACAAACATTTAGAGGGAATGGTTGTGTGAATTTTTTTTTTTTTTTTTTGGCTGATGCTACATAAGCTCATATGGTTGTTTTCTTTTATCACATGCCACTATTACTATTATCTCCTCGAAACAAGATACTAATGTGCATGTATATCCTTCCAATGCTGTATTTATAGAAACGTCTGATGCAATATCTTGCAATTACTGTCTGATGCAACAGAAGCATTGTCTGATGCAATACCTTTGCTTTGCGACTAACAAAATGACTGTAATCAAACAAAATCTTATACATTTCACTACAAATGTTACTTTTTTTTAAAGATGATGCAGTTTTTTTTGTCTACCACTATATACAAAGGGTACTAGGAAAGTTTTGCAATATGACGCAACAATGCATCACAGGAAGCTGCTTGTTGCTGCATGTTGAGACATGTTCATACGTGCATAGTAGCCGCCGCGCCAAGTCGATGGGCTCAGTTATTCATTAGTAGTGAGAGTGTAAAGTTCTTGCGATGGCATCGTGGTCACGAAATGAGATAAGGACAGTTTTGCGGTATAATTTCGTGCGTGGTTAAACCATAGACCAGTGCTTAGAAGAAATGACTCTTGCACTAGATGATGATTGTCCACATCGTACAACGATATTCAGGTGGTATAGAGAATTCCAAAGGGGAAATTTCACTCTGGAGGATTCTGAGAGGCCGGGAAGGCCACGAACGTCAGTTACGGAGGAAAACGTTACTGCTGTGAGGAAAATGCTTGACGAAAACAGGCGAGTGACCTACCAACAGATAGAGGATACTTTGGGCCTAAATGCACCAGCAATTCGTTCGATTCTGCAAGATCATTTGCACGTGAAGAAACTTTGTTCTCTCTGGGTGCCGCATCAACTGACTGAAGAGCAGATGACACGACGTGTGACTTGGTGCCGGGAGATGTTAAAAAAGTTTGATAAGGGACAATCTCGGTATGTGAACAACATCGTGACAGGACTTGGCTGTACTATTACGATCTGCCGACCAAGGCTCAAAACAAAGTTTGGGTCTTTGATGATGACGACACACCCGTAATTGTCAGAAAATCCCGATCTGTAAAGAAGAAAATGATAGCTGTATTTTTCAAATCGAGTGGAATTGTGGAACGTGTCGTTTTGGACACGCAGAAGACAGTCACAGCTAAGTGGTATACTGAACAATGCCTGCCTAAAGTCATTGGATCTATGAAGAACCTGCGGCCAAAGTCAAGAATGGACACCTGGTACCTCCATCGCGATAATGCTCTAGCTCACCGCGCCAAAGCCTGCACCGAATATTTGACCACGACAGGACTGAAACTTCTCGAGCACCCTCCCTACAGTCCAGACCTTGCTCCCTGCGACTTTGCACTGTTCCCGCATGTGAAGATGAAGCTAAAAGGGAGGCGGTTTTCCAGTGATGAGGACCTTCTACGGGCTTGGGACAACGAGTGTGCTTTACTCCCTAGTGAAACTTGGCAGAACTGGTTTAAAGATTGGTTTCGGAGGATGGAGAGGTGTATTGAATGTAGAGGAAATTACTTTGAAAAAATTAAATAAACAAAGCTGTACTGCAAAACTTTCCTAGTACCCTTTGTATATATATTAATAAAGTGAGAAAAAAATGAGGGAAATAGAGAGTGAAAGAAGGTAACGAATAATGTATAATAAGAGACAAATAATTACAAAATTTAGCTTTTGCAGCCTTTGACTGCAGTAGACTACATCCTCTTTTTTTCCATTTTTCTTCCCTCTTGTTGTTCTATTCAACGTGTGCGTGTGCGCACGCATATGCATAATTCTAATTAAATCCAAATGAATTGAATATTAGACAGCAGAAATAGTTGCAAAATTAAGTGTATGGAAAAAGAAAACAAAAATGTAAATAGGTAAATACATTATGTATAAATTCCAGTGTTAACAAATTGCATATAGAATTAACAGCATAACAACCACCCAATCACCAAAATTGCACCCAACCTCTTAAAAAATCCCCACCCACAAGCATTAGCATAGGATAACGGGGCCCGAAGCTAATACACCATCACGCCATTGAATACAGTAAGTGTGGCTGCGCGGGAAAACTTTGCTACATATAAAATATTTAGAAGGTGGATAGTTCCCCCTTTCTAAACTACAACCTCTACTGGACTAGTAATGGTAAGTAAGAACCTTCACATATTCGAATACATACTCGTAGGACTTTGTGTCAACTATCCCAGTTTGCTGTATAGAACACTAAAAAGAACAAAAGATTTTAATACAAAAATTTTAAAAATTATAATATAACTAAAATAACCACACTTAGACTAAAGATTAGCAAAACTGGTATAGTGACAACAGAAACGGGTATGTATGAGGCATTACATCGAATGGGCCTTCGATCCGCTCAAAGGCCCCGACGAAGTAGGGGATTGATGACCACGTGATGAAATGTATTAAATTAAATTGCATATTAATATTAAAATTGTATTGTAATTAAGAATAAGTATAGTTATAAGCATGATTATTGATTTTGACTAGATGTTAGCTGCAGGTAAGGAAAAATCATCAGCCAATTGTAATGAAATTTTCCTTATCATTAACTTAAATAGTTACATAAATATAATATGTTTATAGGCCCTACAGAGTTAAGATAGCCTTTAAGGGCTAACCTGATCACCTGAACCGTAAGCACTCTAATACCTATAGGCAAACACCATTTATCAAAAACATTCCACAATTAGTTGTACATTTCGATAATTATAATTACAGGCACGTATACGTCCAATTGGGTTATATACAATGGCGTTAATGATGCACTAAAGATCTCTTAAAAGAAATAGGTTAAAATCTAACTAAATTAGCATTAAATATAAGTAATACTATTATAATATCCAACATGATTAACTTTATATATATACACACACACACATATATTTGAATAATAACATAGTTAGGAAAATTATGAAAATAAATAAAATAAAATAAGAAAAGAAATATAAATATAAAGCTATCATTAGAGGCAGCAAAATACACAATCCTCCACATGATGCCCAATACATAACCGATATTAAGTATAAAATTAAAACATATGCCAGTAGTATGACAAAACTGTTGAGCGAAAATTTAAACATAATGGTTAAATTAACATAAAGGTTAAATCAACAGGAAGGGGAAAGCAAAAGTAACAAGACTGAAATTGTAGCCGAAAGTCTCCGAATAATTTAGAAAATCAATTAAAAACAATTCCATTTAAAATTAAAGCCAATTATATAGAATTTAGTGGCGCCCCCTGTAAGGTGCCTATTCCAAAATACGTGAAATATCACCAATAGAGACTAAACAAACTACGAAAATAAAACAAAGTAACAAAAAAACTTTCCCCTCCCTGTTGATTTAACCTTTATGTTAATTTAACTATTATGTTTAAATTTTGGCCAACAGTGTATATATATATATATATATATATATATATATATATGCATTATATATATATATAATAAGAATAAATTTTACTGAATACCAGTTACATACTTTGTGCTAACTTATCAACTGAAGGATAATGTAGATTGTTCCATTCTAAATATTTATGCAGGTAATGTCATAAAATAACTATTTTCTAATTCTGTATTACTGAAAACCTGCATTGTTAATTAGTGTATTCATTTTTTAAATGGACTTTGGAATGGTACAAACCTCATCTACTTCTCAGGTGCCTCTGTAGCCAGGTGGGCAGGACCAGCAGTGCGTAGCACATGCTTCTTGATTAGACCGGGGTTCAAGCCCGGACCACCAAATACAGAGGATGTGTAAAGATCAGGGAATGACCGCCGCATATCCCTGGAGCAGGATGGCCTTTGTTGCTAATGCTCCTAAATAACAAACAAACAAACATCATACATGCAGGATTGAAGAACTCTCTGATTAGTAATTAAATGTCAATTTCTTGAGTTAGTTGCATTGCAAATATTTCAGGTATTGTAACATATTTCTCTTATAATTGATAAACAGTGCTTATATTGTATTGTTCTTTTAATTGCAAACTAATAGGCTCTTCATTATGTTCGTAATTAATTTTTAACTTGATGCATCCCATTAGCTGTTTAAAAACATTTTTCCTGGTGGTTATGATTGCTGGTGATGTGGTTTTCACACCTGTTTCAGTGTTTCTTTGTGTGTATAAGGCAATAACAGGCCAGACATATATTCATCATAGGGAGGGTGCGAGTGTGATTTTTGCCCACATCACTAACATATCATTCCAATGATCTCCCTGCCCCACACAAAATATCAATTTCTCTGAACCTTGAGGAAATTCCTAATAACATTAGCAAAATTTCTTGCACCTGTTCAAATGAATTCAATCTTTACAAAACAGATTTCTTCCATTAACTAGGGAAGGTCATTCTGGAAAAAATTGCCCCCCATAAGCCTTGTGGGATCCCTCAGGAATAGTTAATCTTCAAGGCTTTCATCATATATTCCTTTCTATTATGTCTGGGCAGAACTATTGACTCAAGAACATTTTTGTCCCTTCTTGTGACATTTTTCCTGTATGACCTCATACTTCTTAACCAAGCCAGTTTGTTTATGTTTTAAGTCATTATTACTCATATGAATTCACATAATACCCATTTATTACATCTCTCTAATGTAACATATGAGTATTTTCAGTTTCCTCTTACAGCTGAACACCCTGGTAAGACTAACTCCTGGGGAAGCAGAGCATTCTGCACCGGTTCCACCGTGAGTTAATCTCAATGCTCTCCTGGACTCAGGAGCATATCATCTAGCATAAATCAGACACTTGGGCTAATATAATTAGGAAATGATATTATGGGATGATTTTTCATGAAATTCTCTCTAAATAACCACTCTAATCCCCCGTTCCCCCGTGGGTTTTTTTAAAGTTATTTTATTTAATCTCAATGACTAAACGTACTATACAATCAGATAACGTTTCAGGAACTTGTCTTGATAGGTTCCAGCAAAGGTTCCACTGTACTAAAGGACAGAATTGAACAAATTCTTCTGTACAGAACAATTGAACATATTTTATAATACCCTGAACTGCTTCCACCAGAATCAAAAACAAAGACAGCCAACCTTTTCTGGATATCTTACTTACCAGAAAACTTACAGAAATGCAAATGGAAGCTTACAAGAAACTAATGGATACCGGCATCATCCCAAATTATAATTCATGCTATCCCACTCTACAAAGCCTGGAGTACTGGAATTATTTATTTTAAGAGTCCACCGAATTTGTAAAGAGGAAAATCTCCAAGGAGAATCAGAAGCAATCACCACACTTGTCTTGAATAATGAATTCCCCCTCTGTATCAGGTGCCTCCGTAGCCAGGTGGGGAAGGAGCAGCAGTGCGTAGCACATTCTTCTTTATTAGACTGTAGTTCGAGCCCATCACCACCAAATACGGAGGATGCGGAAAGGTCAGGGAATGACCACCGCATATCCTGGAGCAATATGGCCTTAGTTGCTAATGCTCCTAAAAACCAAATAACAACAATCCCCTCTGTATCATAAAGAAAACAATAGAGAATGGCATCAAGGCCTTTAACCAAAACCTAAAAATCACCAACCATTTTCATATCCTTATGTGCCTAACATCAGCAAAAAAATAGTTAAAAGAAGCAAATATATATGGAGTCAGTACATTTTTCAAAGGATTGTCTTCACGAAACAGATAGTAAAAGATCTGACCAACAACTTCAACAATCCTAGAAGGCCGATTTATAAAATAGATTGTAACTTTGGAGGTACCTACATAGGGGAATCTTATAGGCCTTTCACTTCCAGACTAAAAGAACATAAAAATATCCAATATGGAAGAATAAATGAATCCGACACTGCCCTTCCGAGCATTCCATTGTGGAGATATTTGGCAATTTAATATGTTCCAGCAAGGTTCCCTTTCAACTGGCCAACAGTATATTAGAGGAAAATTTTAAAAATCAATCTTTATAAAAATGTTTGGGGCCAGCTCTATAAACAGAAAAAAAGGTATAGAATTTGATCAGAAATATTTCAATATTCTTAAAGGGACAGTAGAAGATCTCAAAAAGAAAGCTCCAGACAAGGAGCCAACCCTTCCCCCACCCCACCACCACCCATAGATCTCAGACCAGCATAACCACAACCTATGAAGTTTGGGAGTGAGACTTAGCTAACTACATGGAAAAAATCAACCCTGAGGCACATTTGAACAATAAGAAAAATTTGGATCAAGAATAACTGATTTTGCAACCTACTGTTAGCCAATCTATAAGATGTCAACATTCAGATCCATACCCAAATAAGTATAAAAGAGCTATTAACAGCACCCTTGACTCAATTAAAGATACTTAGTCATTTAGCAAGACAGGTAAGCCAGTACCTTATTTAGTTCTGCCTTTATTTGTATAAAATTTATAAATTATAGATAATTGGATGTTTGTAGTAATGCATAAATTAATTAATTGTAACTATTTGTTTTTCTCTCTTTTAGTACAATCAAGTATAGTGTGATGATAGGTTCCATTGTATAGTACATTATCTTATTGTATAGTACATTTAGTCAATGTGGCTAAATAAACAAACTTTAAAAAAACTCACTTGGTATAAGTGGTTATTTAGAGAGAGAATATCTATATCTTAGATACTTGGATTTCTATTGATACTCCAGTTTGTTTTTTCTCTAGGACATTAACTTGTATTCCCAGAGGTTCAGTCTTACCTGACGGTACACTATAATTTAAGGTTGTTGCACTCCCTATCTGGTACACAGCAAATGACCAGGTATTTCAAATACTAGGAAAATGGCAATAACTTACAGGTGAATTTCCAGTGACAATTCCTTTGTTAGTCATGGCATCCTGTGATTATGTGTACCTTTACCAGTTGAAATTGTAATTACATTTAAATATATTGTGCATATCTTAAGTGTAATGCAATGGATAAATTACCTAACTTATTAATCATACACCTTAATAGGAGTCTGTTGTGGACAGTTGCCTGTTTCATTGTCACACCATATGTATAGGCATATTTGTAGCAGGCACTTAGCTGTCCAGTGTACTCTTGGTTATGCCACTGAATAGGTAACCTCAGCAAGAAGCCTTTTTTAATTTGTGTTTATTGATCAATCATTGCACTTGTAATTTTTTTTAATGAAAATGTATTAATTTATTATTTCTTATGTTATTAGGCAAAAGACTGGAAAGAGTGGAAAAGAAAAAGTAAGAATTGCTTTCATATTTTAAATTTATTTTTTAATTACTGGTTCCATTTATGTGTCGTTTTACTATGAACTTTGGATCGATTTGTCAAGTTTGATTTATGCAGATGGTCCCTTGTGAATAGAAATTACAGTGGACTGTTGCCACACCTGAGTATGCAGCAGACAGCCCACTGCCCGACATATATTTGGTTGTGTTACTGAATAGGTAAGATAAAGTTCATTTTACACAAAGTTAGCTTTTGCTTTTCTTTTAAGTATTTTGTTAGTAATAGAGGAGGTTAGGCAGGATGAATCCAAGGTTGCTGTACTACAAAGAAAAAGTGTATTGGTAGAAATTAATTGTTAAAATATATCAGTAGCCTGTAATTGAAGGTTACTGATATAGTACAGTTTCACTTAATACTTGTGTTATGCTGCTTATTCTCTCCTTAAAAGCAAGAAAATAATGCACGAACATATTTATGAGGAAAAGAGGATATTTCATTTGTAGAGTATATTGAGCAGATATATAAAGGAGTCTTAGTGATATAATTATTAATAGTTAAAACAAATTAAAAGGAATTTAAGCATGCTCCTTAATATAAGATAAGTAATGTAAGTTAATTTGCACAGATATTTAATCATCTTTAGAGAATAATTGGAAATATTATCTAGAGAGTTTTAATCTTGTTTTAGAGAAAACAATCTGACTGAAAATCCTTTTCACAAAATTGATAAAACTATATGCCCTTTAAAAAAATATCCTTTCTTCTTGAGGTGTCTTAAAGATAAGAAATTTGACATGGGCTTACCCATGATCATATAATGTCTGGAGAACTCAACAATAATTATATAACTTCCATATGATTCTTTAATATCTGGTATAATACAAGAAAACAAGCGAGGAAGGCAATTAAAATATGTTATTCAATACTGAATTGTAATTTTGCTGCTAGTAAATGATTAAAAAAAAATGCAAATTCTTGTAGTATTTATAAAAATGTATATGGTAGCCATTATCAACCCACTGCAGGATGGAAGTCTCCTCAGTGATTCATGTTGAGGGAATGGACCATTATCTGCCATATTGGTCCACTGCTTGTTGGCAGATCGACCGCATTTAGCAGTCAGGGGCTTGAACCCTAGTCTACTCAGAGTGTGTGCTATTAGCATTAGCATTAGTTGAGGCATATGGCGCCTCCGTAGCCAGGTGGGAAGGAGCGGCAGTGCGTAGAACACGCTTCTTGATTAGACCGGGGTTCGAGCCCGTCACCACCAAATACGGAGGATGCGGAAAGGTCAGGGAATGACCACCGCATATCCCGGAGCAATATGGCCTTAGTTGCTAATGCTCCTAAAAACCAAATAACAAACAATAACAAGTTGAGGCATATGATGCAAGAAAGCAAGCTTATATAGCATCAGCCAAAAAAAAAAAAGAAAAAGGGAAAAAAACCTTCCCATTTCACCCATCCTGTCACTCCAGATGTTTGTTTAGTCCAGCCTTAAATTTATTTAAGCTGTCAACTTCCACAACAACAACAGATGGAAGTCTGTTCCAGCAATCAACTACCTGCTGGCTAAAGGCAAACTTCCGCACATTTATTCTACTATTATATTCCTGCTCCTGACCACTCGGCTATGGAGGCCTAGTATTTATAACTAATTTCGTTATATGATCACCATGCATAAAGTTAACTGTGGCTTAGCTGATCTGTCAACTCCAATTGGTGTAATCAGTTCACTTTAGTTTAGTTTAAATAAAACTTATGCTGTATCTAACTGGTGGTAACTACTAACATAAATAAACTTAGTAGCCTTATGTTCTTATCGGTTGCTGTCTCCTCAAATGTGTCTTCAACCCTCTTGCAGTAATCCTCAAATACGCTAGGTACTGGGTGATTTTTCTCAGTTAACAGTTGTTCTCTGTGAGATTCTTACCTTTTGTGCACTATGTGTGTCGTGTAAGATTAATATGCCCCATAATTGTGCGAATAGTCCGGATGACTTCTTTTACTTATGGAGAATTCACATTAGCTTCGAGAAAGTGTCTCTTAATTTGAGCCATAAAAAACTTACTTTTTGTACTTTGGGTGTAAAGTAGGCAACCAGGACAAGAACTGGGCTCCACACATGCTGCACTACCTGTTCATCAAAACTCAATGCGTGGGTCAGTCGAAAGGGATGTTTTATGCCTTTCGCAGTGCCCATGATATGAAGGGAGCCAACAAATCACGTCACAGACTGTTATTTCTGTGCGATGCCGCCTTAGAAAAAGGACAATGAAGAAAACGTGTACAGTGATGTAGCCAAATATGCCATCTGCAATTTGTCCTATGCCTCAGGGTGAACCTATTCCTGACCCACCCAATTGTTTTTCTGTACACTGATGAAGTTGAAGACACCAATGAACATCATCCTGGCATACACAAAGAAGTGCAGCAGCTGTCTACGTCAAGGGATCCACCATTTTGTCCAAACCTTTATCCTTCTGAACCACACAAGATCATAGAAAGTGAGCTTAGTGACCAGGGATCTCGAACTGCCGAAGAATAAGGCAGTGCTTTTGGCCTTGACGCTACAACAGTGGAATCATCTACATCATTCTATGAAAGTGACAACATTTCGTACTCTCGAAATAAAGACTGATAAATTCTATAAAACAGAAGGCAAACTCACTGTTTGTAAGGATGTTTGGTTTAATGACATGAACATGAGGCACATTCCCAAAGAATGGCAACTATTTATAGATGCTTCTAAGGTTAGCTTTAAAGGCTGAGTTATACACAGTGGAAATATGCTGCCATCAATACCGCTTGTGTATGCTGTCCACAAAAAAAAAACATATTCAAACACGGAGAACATCCTTTTAGGTGTGCACTATCAGAAGTGTGAGTGGCAGATATGTGGTGATTTAAAGGTAATCACAATTTTATTAGGACTACAAAAGGGTTATACTAAATATTGTTGCTTTCTCTGTGAGTGCGATAGCCGTGCCGAGGATATGCACTATGAGAAGAGGAGTTGGTCTCATCGAAAAATCATTTAATACCTGGAATGAAGAACGTGGCATTTGAACCTCTGGTAGATCCAAATAAAGTTTTGCTCCCACCACCCCACATTAAACTGGGGCTCATGAAAAATTTCATGAAGACTTTGGAAGTGAACGGTCCTGTATTCACATGCTTGCAAGAGAAATTCCCAAGACTTAGTACAAAGAAGATTAAGGCAAGTGTTTTCATTGGTCCACAAGTAAGGCAACTTTTCAAAGACGAACAGTTCAAACCTGCCCTTAGTGATAGCGAGAAATCAGCGTGAAATGTTTCAATTGGTTTCCTAGGAAATGTTAAAGCCAGTAACTACAGGAAGCTTGTGGGAAATCTCTTTACTTCTTGAAAAACTGGGGTGCAGCATGTCATTGAAGATGCATTTCTTGCACTCACACCTGGATTTTTACCTGCCAAACTGTTGTGCTGTCAGCAATGAACATGGTGAGCACTTCCATCAAGACATTGCAGCAATTGAACAAAGATACAAAAGCAAATGGAGTGTCACCATGTTAGCCGATTATTGTTGGATGGTGAAAAGAGATGCTCCCGAAGCTGAATACAAGCAAAAGGCAAAAAAGTCCTGTGTTTGATATAGGTATGTTTGTAGCTACATCTTACTGCCATATAAATAAAAAATACTTTGTATAAATATAAAAAACTATTTTTTTCAAAAACAAGAGCCAATCTGCCATTTCAAGCACTATTTCTATGTTTCGCACCCCAAAATCTATAAAGTAAATTTACTGTCATGCCCGTAACAAGATGACCCAAAATTTTTTGTTCAGTGTTATTAATGAAACCCCACAGAGAAAAGCTAAATGGTGTAGGGAGAGTTTGGTGGCCAAGCAAATGGGTCCCCATGATGAGACTATAGCCCACAGATATAACCAGTGGGCTATAGTCTCATCATGTTGAAATAAAACTTTTATGGCAAGTCTTGAAACTATGGAAGTAAAAGTAGCCATAACTGTAGCATGTCTATGAAGACTGTTCTTGTTAGTCTTCTGGATACAGTTGCTTGATCTGAGCCAAGCTTCCAATTTGAGACCCACAGATAGTTCTGATAACAGACAATAATCCAATTTCGTACAGAGGGTTTTTATAACTGTATTCTGATATAGCAGTGCATCACTCACCAGAATTCATCCTATGAGCACCATCAGTTGTGTAGTGCAGGCGCAGTCAGTTGCAGTGGTGTACCCAAGTTTTTCCTTGAGGGGGAGCAAGGGTGACAAAATAGGCACCATACAAAGGTCAAGGGATTATGTCAGAGCCATTTCACAATCAACAATGCATTTTTAAGACCACATGCGTTTTCAAGAGTGCATCTATTTAAGTTGTAATATATATAATGTTGCTTTATTCAACACAAAAAATATGCTTTAGTTAAGGCTAACAAAACACATACATATATATAAGTTGTTTATGTTTGAGAAATTTCCCTGTTACATTCAACACCAAAAAAAAAAAAAATAAATAAAATAGCCTTGGCTCACAAAACACATGTATTATACAGTCGAACAATTCAGCAGTTAAAAGTTAGTCTTGAGTCTTAAAGGAATTTCTTGCATCTTGGTTTCATTGTTGCCAGATCTATCATGTTGCTGTATCTATCATGATCCTTGCTTCCTAATTCCTTTTCAATGGAAAGGACTGCTAGTCCCGAGAGTCCGTTTTCTGTCACAGTAGAGTGCAAGTAATTTTTAATCAGTTTTAGACGGATAAAAGATCTTTCTGCAGAAGCGGTGCTTATGGGTATGGTGTAAAATATTTGATATAGTGTGGTTACATTTGAATAACTTGAGATCAAATTATTGGTAGCCAAATTTAAACATTGTTATGATGGCAAGGTCTCCAAAATTTGTTTCACTACTCATCATCTCTTTCATCAGGCCTCTAAAGGAAAGTTATTCCTGAATAATTTCACTTTGGTCATCAAGGACATTGGCATATTCCTTTGCTATAAATTCTAACCTGCTGACATTACTCTCATCATCAAAATTCTTGGGATCCAGTACACTAAAGTTTGAAGCCACATCAAGGAAATTTTTGAACCTCTCCTGTGTACTGCTGATTACTGTATCCAAAGACATCAAGTAAAATTCTACTATAAAACATTTTCTACTATCATATATTCTTTTGTCCTCTGCAATTTCATAATGGAATCTCTTTCTCTTTCGGCCTCTTGGAATTTGTATGTAGAAGCTATCTTACACTTTGAAGTAAGTTCAATAGCTTCCTGCTCAATTTTCTTAAAATTACTTTCATCATTATTTTGCATGGCTTTTAAATCATTGTCAAATACCTTAATTAGTTGAGACTTGTTTAAGAGTTTTTTCCATACTATAAGAAAAATCACAAATTCGTATGTTTAACTGCTGTAAGAATGCCTTTTGCCTCAGCAAGCTGCTGTGGGGTGCTGTTAATATCCCCATCTAATATTCGTTGCAAGGTAACAACAGTAGCTGGTAAGCTTTGCACAACTGCCTCTACAGCAGATTTCCTGGATGCCCATTTAGTATCAGATAGTATCTGTAATGTTAATGCAAAAGACTCTAATTGGCTACATTGCTCCTTCTGAGGCACAGATAGATGAGGCAAACTTCCAGAAAAATAAGTGTACAAGCTTTCTAGAGTTCCAAAGTACAACCGACTGTGAACATTGCAATTTACTGAATTATCTAAGATGAGATTTAAATTATGAGTGCAGCAATGTGTATAAAGTGCATGAGGGGCAATTTCTTATACTCTTTTTTGAAGACCTGATATTTGACCAGCCATGGTGCTGGCTTAATCATATGCCTGGCCATAATACATTGTGGTTGATAGCCCTAGGTTGTTTAAAGCAGAAGAACATTAAAGAAGTCTTCAGCACTTGCCCCAGGCAGTTCAAGAAATCGAACAAAGTGCTTCACAATATCACCTGTTTCTGTCACATATTGAAGTGATAAGGAAAACTGATCAGTCCTGCTCACATCAATGGTTGAGTCAACTATAACAGAAAAGTATTTGGCAACTTGGACTTTATTCACTATCAATGATGTGAGCTCAGCTGCTAGAGTGAGTATCAAATCATTTTGTATATTTGGGCTCAAATATGTTGAATTGCATTCACTTAGTAACATATACTAAGTGATGTGTCATGTTTAGCTAGTAGCTTGTGAGTTCTAAGAAATTCCCCTCGTTTGCACTTGGGCCACCTAAGCCTCTGTATTCGCGATGACCATGAAATGCTAAGCCTTGTTTTGCCAAAAACAGAACTGCATCAATGATAGTTGTTAAAATCAGTCTGTTCTTTTCTATTTCTTTTTTCTCTGCTGTCACGAAATTGGCAAAGACAGTTCGATCACGGAATAAGCAAAATTTTGTTAGAAAGAAATCCTTTTCTGTGTGTTTGTTCATATTTTTCAATTTTGTGTACTCCCTTGGCAAAATTTTTACAACCAACTTTTGGGTTACCCCAAGGATCCAACCTATTTTAGGAGTTTGCAAACTACCAGCAATAAAAGAAGCAAAACATAGCATTGACTCTTGATGAATAGATAAGCCACTGCCTGGCACTTTCATGGCCACTTTTCTAATTCTTTTTTTGATACCACTGGTACAAAATGGCGACCAGATGCATCCTTTGGAAAATTTTGAAAACTGTCCTTGAGACCTGGTTGGCGAGGTCTGCATTTAAAAGTACTCTCACAAGAGACAATATGATTGGTTTATCACAAAACAAATGAGGGTCTGTCAGATAATCCACTTCAATATTAATAAATTCAGAAATGACTGAAGAAGTCTCTGCTTGATGCTCTGCATGAGAAATATCAATGTCGGCTATTGATAGTGGTACACCTGTTTAATTTTTTTCATCACCTCTTACCAGAGTATACCAGAGAACTTTTACCGATTTTAGAAGTTAAATCAACTCCATCTATTGGAATGTTTTTAAACAAAAGTTTAAACCAATTTTTGTGTAACATTTTGAAGTGTGTTTATAAATACAAGCAGTCCTCGAGTTA
Organism: Mastigoproctus giganteus; assembly: GCF_048544385.1. NCBI lineage: Eukaryota > Metazoa > Arthropoda > Arachnida > Uropygi > Thelyphonidae > Mastigoproctus > Mastigoproctus giganteus. The sequence continues at coordinate 92,893,361 of NC_143576.1, read as the reverse complement.
CTTTCATAGATACAAACTTTTTAGGGTTCAATTCAAAGCTTGCACAAATCTACATAACGTCAAAGTGACGTGGCAAGTGCTGACTGCATTACTGCTGAAGAATTTCTGAAAACACTTGCTGATATCATTGAAACTGGGGATTACCAGCCACAACAGATAGAAAGAAACTGTGCACCCTTCCATAGGTGCCATTTAAGGCAAAAATGTTGCAGGGGGAGCATTTGCTCCATCCCCACAGGTATGCTACTGGGCAGTTGTGATCAGTATCATTTAAGATATCATGTGTGAAGCTTTGGAAGATTTAGAGACTGGCATCAAAATTGGAGGCCTGAAGATAAACAACCTTCATTATGCAGATGATACTGTGCTAATTTGCAATTCTAAGGATCATCTTAAAGAAACTCTGAGTATGTGAAGCAAGTAAGAAAAAAAGGATTGTTTCTGAATTTGTGTAAAACTAAAATTATGGTTATTGGTGATAATCTCAGTTCCAGTAAAGTGAAGGTTAATGGGCAAGATATTGAAGAAGTTTCTGAATTTGATTACTTAGGGTCAACCATAAATAAAAATAGTGACTGCTCAAACAACATAAAGAGATGACAGGCAGTTGCTAAAACGTTGGTCATTGATCTGACAAAATTTTGGATAGATCATGATCTGCCCCTAAAGACGAAACTGAGAATCATTGATTCATTAATTTTTCCAGTTGCCACTTATGGATGTGAAGGATAGAATCTGAAAAGAGTTGACATGAAGAAAATTGAGGCACTTGAAATGTGGTGTTACAGGAGAATACTGTGTATTTCTTACTTGGATCGAAGAACAAATGAGTGGGTATTGAATAAAATTGGCAGGCCTAAAATTCTTCTTCATAGCATCAACCAAAGAAAACTGAAGTTTTTTGGACATACAGTGGACTCTCGATTTTACTGGATAGATGGTAAAAAAAATTTCCCAGATAATCGATTTTCCGGTTAATCCAAAAATACAGTAAGTCCCCGATATATGTTCCAGGACTTCTTACGTAAGTTGAGTTTACATGACTCGGGAATGATTAATAAAATATTGCTATTATATCCCTGATATGCCAAAATTACAAAAACCACATAATATCCCCCAGAAGAATGAAGAAAAATAAATATTTTTAGTTAGTTCAATTAAAAACTTTATCTGGAGATGGTGGTGAAGTAGCCAGAGTGGCACACAAGAAAAGAAAACATAAAAGGAAGAAAAAACAAATGTTATTGTACTGTAAAAACTGATTTGTATTTCGTACTCTTGGTTATATAGTTGACTTCATTGGTGCCGATCGCTTCGCCGCTTCTCATATTCTGTCTTTCTCCTTTATTGTGTTCACTGTTGCCACTGACAAATCTGAATTCCATGTGATACTTGTTGGTGTTTGGCCATTTTCATACATCCTTATTATTTTAATTTTCTGATCCAACTTGATCGCTTTCCTTTTCTAGATAGATTTACTAGTACCGCTGTCACTTATTCTCTTAGTCGGCACCATGATAACAGTCAAAATTAAATTTTCTGAAAAGAAATTCATAGGTTTAAGGCGAAAACTAACTATTATCACCACACACGAGTCCACATTTTACTAAAGCACATTTCTGGAGGTCACTGCCATAAAACAATAAAAACAATTTGCACTTTCCAGTTTATTGGGCTTTTTATGTTAGGGCATCTAATTATAAATGAGTAGTAAGCTCGATCTTATTGCATTTGCGATAACACCAATAGCTGGAATTCTGTGGGTTTTTACGTTACTATGGTGAAATGTCTTTCCCCCTTCATTGCAATCTTCAGTCATAAAAAAAATATATAAATAATGTAACATAAGTCCGAAGCTATGTAAGTTGGGGACTTACTGTATCAAAAAATGTTCAGCAACCTACATAAAAAGTACGGCAATAGATAAAAAACGAAAAAACGAAAAAACTTACCACGCACTACTCGCATGCCTAATACCCAAATAGTGGTATTGGACACGCATTTATTTTTTACAATGTCGAGTTTAAATCTAATAGCTTCCCTTTATTTTTTACAATGTTGCGTATAGTTTGGTCACCAACGTTATAATGGTTCTTTAGACATTTAATTAACAGATGCACTGTTTTCAAACTTTGAATAATTTGATGTTTTTATTTTATTGGAAGCACAACTCTTGCTTTTGCCACCATTTTTGCGATTTCTAAACAAAAAAAAAAAAAAAAAATTCCAACATTCCTGACATGAATAACAATAGATTTGTCCTTTTGCAGTTTGATGGAACACAGCAATCGACACAGCGCACTAAACAAACTAAACATTTGGTCTCTTTTTTTTTTTTTTTTTTTTTTTTTTTTTTTTTTTTGAGCAGTGGGTGTGAAGATAGCGGGGTTGCAAGATAATAGGTACACTTATCTCCCAATGAAGACTTATAACGCCACTTCTTGTCGCTTATTTATGACTTGCAAAACATCTGTTTATACCTATTCTAGTTATTACTTGAATTTTATGATTTCTGGTTGATTTTTTTTTTTTTAATTTGGAGTCTTGAAGTGTCCCAGTTAATCGATCGCGGTAAATCGAGAGTCTGCTGTATAGTAAGAAGGGAAAACTTTAGGGGAAGAGGTGCAGAGGAAGACCTGCAACTAGGTGGAAGAATGGGATCAGTAAACTTCTGGGCATGACACTTTGCAGTGCTGCTCGCAGAGCACATTAGCATTAGTAGAGGCATATGATGCAAGAAAACAAGCCTATACAGCATCAGCCAAGTAAAAAAAAAACAAAAAAACCGTCCAATTTCACTGATCATTCGTTCCAAATGTTTGTTTAGTTCTGCCTTGAATTTATTTAAGCTATCAACTTCCACAACAACAGATGGAAGTTTGTTCTAGCAATCAGCTACATGCTGGCTAAAGGCAAATTTCTGCACATCCATTCTACAACTGTCTTTCCTCAGTTTGAATCTATGCCCCCTCAGGTTTGTAATCTGAGCAACGGGAAAATCCCATCAGCTTGAGCCTGCTCAATCCATTCAAGACTTTATACATCTCAATCAGATTGCCTCACAGGTGCCTAGTCTCCAGAAGCTGCAATTTGCAGAATTTAAGCCTTTCTTTGTAAGTGTACCCCTTCGTTCCCCTCACCAGTCTTGTTTCCCTTCTCTGTACTCGTTCTAGCAAATCTACATGCTTCCTAAAATGAGGCTTCCAGTCCTGTATGCAGTACTCCAGGTGTGGCCTGACCATTGCCTTATACAAAGGGATAATCACCTCCTTATCCCTGCTTGCAAAATTCCTGTATATCATTGACAAGATCCCATGACCTACTCTGGCAGCCTGTTTGCACTGCTCAGAAAACTTCATATCTGACTGTACAATTACACCCAGGTCTTTTTCATTCTCCATTACCCTGAGTGTAACACCACCCAGCGAGTACATTTCTTTGGGATTACTGCTACCCATATGCAGTACGTTGCATTTGTCAATGTTAAACTTCTGTTGCCACTTCTCAGCCCATCTGCCCAACTTTTCCAGATCCTGTTTCAGCAGCATACTGTTATTAACAACCCTGCCAACCTTTGTATCATCTGTAAATGTTGACATTAAGCTTGATATACCTTCATCAATATCATTGATAAATATACAAAACAACAATGGGCCCAACACCAAACCCTGAGAGATAACCACTAATAACATTAGTCCATGTAGAGCAGTATCCATTGATTACCACTGTGTCTTCTGCCACTCAACCATCCTTTTATCCATTGTAGCAACTTGCCCTTAATGCCATACTGCTCCAATTTGTACAGTAGTCATCCATGTATAACAGTATCAAAAGCTTTCCTGAAATCTAAGTATATGATATCAAAATTATTTTTTTTGCATCCAGTTCCTTTGTGACCACGTCATAGTATCCAATCAAATTGGTCAGACAAGACTTCCCCTTAACAAACCCATGCTGTGTCTGAATTATTACTCTGTCTTGTCTTGATGATCCTTAAATGCTTCTTTAACCGGTGACTCCATTATTTTCCCCGGAACAGAAGTCAAACTAACAGGTCTGTAATTACTCGTGTCATCTCCTTTTGATCCTCCTTTGTGAATTGGAGATATATTTGCATATCTCCAGTCTGTGGGGACTTCCCCTGAGTCCAAGGATGATCTCATAATTATGACTAAGGGTTTTCTTACTTCCTTTGTCGCCTCCTTTAATCTAACTGAATAGATCCCATCCACCCCAGGTGCCTTTCTTATGTTTAACTTCAACAATTTCTCCTCCACTTTGCTCTCACTTATTATAAAATCATTTAACTCCCTGTTAGAGTTTGATAAACATCTATCCCTCTCCTCCTCCTCGAGTAACTCCTCATGTGTGAATATAGATGCAAATTACACATTTAGTTTGGCAGCTATCTGAGAATGATCATTTACAGTCAAACCAGTGGACCAATCTGATTCATCCATTTCCTTTTAGAGTTTATATAAGTAAAGAATTCTTTGCATCCTTAATTTCTCATAATCTGCCTTCACTTGCCTAACCTCCTTTGTGACTTGATTACAAAGTCAAAGTCTTTGTGACTTTGTGGATCCATCTGTGAGCCACTGCTGTACACAACACGTTATTTCAATTTAAACGATGAATGAATTTTGTTCAAATTCAGAAAAAACCTAAAATAATGTAACTAAGTTCATTATTTTAGGGTTCTGTATTTTCTTATAAGATTTCAGTTTATTTTGTTTAATGATTTGTTAATAAACTAATAAAACAAAAATCTTAATTTTCTTAAAAAAAAGACAGATGTGATAGCAAAATTTTAAGGTCATTCATATGAATAACAAATCAACACTACAAAAGCATATTAGATAACATTTTATTTCAGAAAAAAAAAAATCAATGTTTTAAATTTCTTGGCCAGTGTAATTAATCCTTTTGCAAGTATGCATGTATACAGGGTGATTCATGAAGATAAGATGTAACTTCAGGAGTTGATTTCTGAGGCAGCTTTGAGTAAAAAAAGTTGATATGAATGTTGGATCTGATTCTGAATAATTATGGAGTTATATAATGTTCTTAGATTCTCAGCAACATGCCATTGCGAATAACACAACTCATTCTACCTTGATCGAGTGTAGCTTGCAATGTGCAGATCAGTGTTGTTCTTTTGTGTTCCATTGTTACTTTCAAGATGCCTTTTACATTTACAAGTACTGAATATACTGTTATGATGTTTATGGATTGTGCTGAAAATGCCCTTGCTACCAGCATTCTGAACTTTTAGAGTTCCAGCTTATTAGCTGGGTTTTTCAAATCTTGTGAGTTTTAGGTTTGTAATTTTACTAACGCATTAATGACTAAGACTATTATAGTAGTAGTAGTAGCAGTGGCATTTGATGCAAGAAAGCAAGTGTATGAGCTTATGCAGCATCAGCCAAAAAAAAAAAAAAAAAAATCACACCATTCCCTCCAAATGCCTGTCCAGTTCCTCCTTAAATTTATTCAACCTATCAACTTCCACAACGACAGATGGAAGTTGTGGAAGACATTATGTGCCAAGACAAGGTTATAAATTGTTAAAAATAAGTTCTGGTGCTGAAAGAGGAATTGTTGGAATGATGTTTAGTATAACAAGGGCTGCTGTTGCCAAATTGTGTCTGTTCATAGTGTATTTAATATATCAGACCTATTGAATTATACTGATGTGTATAGGCCAGTATGCTTCATGAAAATTAACAGTTCATCTATGTTGGCATGATTTCCAAGGAAATGGGACAGAGTCTGAGCTTCATTCAATCTGTAGAACTATTGGAAGGTGTTGGAGTGGATGGAAGAATAAAGAGGACAGTCTACAAGAAAATGATGGACCATGAGTTGAATGTGCACTGGGGTGGATTTTCTCCCAATAATAAAAACAGGTGTGTAAGATGAGTGTGCCCAATTCTCAACCTTGCCAGTACCATTTCTCGTCTGTTTTGTCTGAATCTGGAGAGCCACAATTTCAGATCCTTTTTTATCTGGAAAAGCTTGTTGATATTTCTTTGCCAGATCTGTGACCAGTTATCGTAACATACCTTTTGAATTATAGGTTTGTAATCCATATAAGGTGCCTGATGTTGTTTTAAGAATGTGGGATGAGGACTGTGGTCTCATTTCCTGGAATTTTGGAATGACATGGAATCAAGCAAAATGTTACTGATTGATTGGATTCACTGCAGGGGAGTAACTGGCATGAATGGTTTTCAGTGTTGGATGCGAGGAAGAGAAATTACCGTATTTTCCGGCTTATAAGACGCGGTTTTTTTCACGAAGAAATACTCGGAAAATCACCCTGCGTCTTATATGATCAATGTTAGATTAGGCCTAAAGACTACTGGCAATGCATTTTCGATGACGCAGTGCCGGTAAACTGAGTTCTGAAAACTTTCCTTTGAAATTCACACCAATGTTGAAATATATTTTTAACAATTATCAGTGGTTACAATCTATGGCAACAATACATACCAGTAATATTTTTTTCGTGAAAAATTTGTTGAAATCTGTGTGATATGAATCTCATAATCAGACGTAAGTAAAAACTTGTTTCATTTTCCCATGTGTTTGCTTCCTCTATATTATGGTCTCGCGCTTTTATGGTATGGCAGGCTAATTAGACTGGATCGGAATTTTTCAATTCCAACCGTCTTTTACAAAGAGAAAGTGACGCCCGTATTTGTCTTAGGGCGAGTAAGAATTTCTGTTACATTACTTCTGTCAGCTTTTTTCAGAAACAAACATTTCATTATTGGTTGAACATTTACCCAAGCGTATACCATTATTTTGAGAAAAATATATTACCATATTTAATTTTATTATTATTATTTTCTTTATCAATAATTTTTTTATAAATTTCAGGACACCCTGTTATGATGGAGTTGTTGAGAAGGCATTGCTACACAATTGCCTTTAAATTACAAGTAATAGAATTTGCAAAGCAGTATGGGAACCGTGCTGCTGAAAGACATTTTGGACCACCTCCTACTGAGGTGTGGTCATGCCATCCTGGTGGACTTCGCAAGAAGCCGTCGCTTCTCGTGTGGGATCAGTTCTGGTCTCACCTAACTAATTGTACTAAGATAAGATTAAAAAGTTTAATCGCGCAAATGGCTGTAATTCCTGGAGGATTAACGGGTGGCGCCTCCGTAGCCAGGTGGGAAGGAGCAGCAGTGCGTAGCACACGCTTCTTGATTAGACCGGGGTTCGAGCCCGTCACCACCAAATACAGAGGATGTGGAAAGGTCGGGAATGACCACCGCATATCCCCGAGCAATATGGCCTTAGTTGCTAATGCCCCAAATAACAAACAAACAAACGATTAACGGGTCAGTTGCAACCCCTGGCTGTATCAATAAATAAGCCTTTCAAGGACTACATGCGTGAAGAATGGAATAAATGGATGATGCTCCTGCAGCATGAACTAACATCAACAGGGGGCTAACATCAACATCAACCTGTACCTACCATTGTACAGGTTTGCCAGTGGGTCAAAAATGCTTGGAATGAAATTAAAATGGAGACAATAGTACGATTGTTTAAGAAGTGTGGCATAACCAATGCTCTTGACGGCACGGAAGACGACCTTTTGTATGAGGAAACAGATTCATCTGACTCAAAGATCACTCATAACATGGACGATGGTGACATTGAATATCTTGAATATTATGATGATTTCAGTAATGGCTTTTTAGGTTTTAAGGGTAAATGAAAATGTCAGACATTTCATAATCTTTAGAACAAATAAATATTTTTAAAAAATTTTTGTGTTTTATGAATTGAATAAAAACTCCATGTTGTAACTCCATTTAATTTATTTTTAATACCTACCCACTGATTACGTCCCGTATCACACCATGTCGCCATATTTGTTTACATCAGTCGGTAAAAGATCGCTTCTTAGTTTCACCGTAAACAGTATTGAAGGATAATGAAGGGTTATTATTTTTACCAAAATATGTGACCAAAACTAGGGTGCATCTTGTATGCCCGTGCGTCTTATAAGCCAGAAAATACGGTATCTTTTATGACAAAAACTGCATTGAGAGAGTCAGTGATCAATAATCTGATCAAGTGCCAGCTTTATGGCATACAGTCGGCAGTGAAGATACTGCATTCAGTTGATAATAAAACTGTAACTGTGAATGAAGGAAAAACCACTGCAGCACCTACTGCAGTGTCAGTTTTTGACCCGTTCATATATATTGTACAAGCATTGGAATTGGCAGTAGCATGAGCTGCATGCAACTGTCTGATATTGGAGGAAGATAAAACATCCTTACCCCATTGGCAAAAGTGGTCATCATGGGAGGCAGGAGCATATAAATGTCAAATTTTAATATGTTAAATGACTTAACTGGCCACAAAATTGGCCAGTTAAGTCATAAACCCAAACCCTTTTGGATTTTTGCTGTGTGGGTGGATGAAAAACTTGCATACCACATGAAAGTGCAAACATAGACCATAATTTTCCTAAATAAATAAATCAACACATTATCAGTTATGTTTATGCATCTAGTGTTGTTTTGTTAATTTTATATCACTCATAATAGATTTGTTTTTCTAAAATTCAAACAGCCACTGTTCTGTAATTGTTCAGAATCAGACCCATGCTTTTATTCAAAAAGGCCAAACTTCAATACAGCAAAACCTCACTATTCCAGACTAAGAGGGAAAAGTAAAAGGCATAGTTTCAGTTAGTAAAAAGTCCGAATTATAGAATATAATGGTATATAAAACTAAACCAGGAAGTATATAGTGCTTTTCAAGCAAATAGCATGTACCCACACATTTTGATTAAAAATTGTTGTCATGATTGTTTGACTCGTACATACAGTATACCCTCTGTTTTTATTGTATATCCTTGCTTTTTTTAGGACTACAACACTTTATGTAAATATTTTCACTTCATAATAAGCAAACAGATTTATTCATAATCCAGCAACGTATGTTAATTTAGATAGTATTAGGACATAAATATGATGAAAAGAAAATAAATTATAAAAATGGTTATACTCAAAATAAAATTTAATATGGCGACTTCAAATCAAGTGGATTTTTATCCATTCAAATAAGATTTTTAAACAATAAATTTTAATGTTAAATGATTAACTAAATTTAATCAGATCTAGATAGTTCCTCTACAGACTACTGTCATGTTTGAAGAAATCTAAATTTATGTTGAGTAAGATTCTATTGTACTGTTGTTTTCATGGTCATTATTCATTTCTCTTAAGAGGATAAAAATATTTTTTGAATTCCATGTCGGAATTTGAAAATTTAATAAGAGCGCATTGGGCTATCTTCTTCCTTCATGTAATGTAAACTTTTTTTTTTTTTTTTTTTTTCAGTTTCTTCACTTCCCACTTCACCTGTAGGTCTCTCTTGACATGCTACTATTTCTTCTTCCATCACTAATTGTTACCTAGCTGCAGTCCCCCCCTCTCTTTCAAAATAATATCCTTTCATCACTTCTTTAGAGCATATTCTGATACTCCTCATTTTTGATTCTGTCTAAATCATCATCTAATAGCTTTTTTCCATGCACTTACTATTGTACTCTGCTATACTTCATTCCAGGATGCAGTCCAGTTGTAAATAGCATGTATGTTATAATTTTTAATACTTCTCATTGCTTTTTCTTCTCCTGTGTCTCATATATTGCACAAATCATCAAAAATCCAGACACTCTTTAAATGTTTTAAATGTTTCTTTTGATGCAAACATTTACAATATGTAATGCTCTGTGGTCCATAGATTGTATGAGGACTGTGGTATTGGGAGTTAAGAAAATTTATGCTGTCATTATTACTTAATGAAATTTCATCAGGACGTACAGCAGCATCATATAACAATAACAATGCCATAATTTACATTTGCATTTAATTTTTCATTCTGAATGATTTTATTTTACTTAAAAAGTGATTGTGAAACCATTCTTGAAAAGTTTTTAAATTGTATAATTAAATTCTCGTTTAGGGAAAATCGCCTTACTTTATAAATGAAACGCATGCGCGCGCGCGCGCACACACACACACACACACACACACACACACAAACACAACAGTCTGAATTATAGAGAGTACAAATTAGTGAGGTTTTGCTATACTAAAGTTTGGCTTTTTTATAAAATATTAGCAAAAATTGAAAATGAATATTATGGCTCAATAATGAAATATGTTTGATTCAATAATGAAATTAAGATGAATTAGTTATTTTTCTTATACCTCTTCATTTTGTAATAGAGAAAGCTGAACGGAAAACTTGGAAGGAACAGCAAATACTTAAGAAATTGGAAAAAATAAAAAAGAAGAAAGAGGAGGAGGAACAACAAAATCATTTGAGAGATGATGCATGCAGTCAGGAAAAGGAAGATAAGGGAAGACATTATACTATTAGCATTGCCTTGCCTGGCTCTATTATGGATAATGCTCAATCTCCAGAACTAAGAACATATTTGGGAGGACAGGTTTGTTTGTAAACAAATGAATACATCAGTACAAACTTGTTTCATGTGAAAATGACTTCCAAGTAATAACATTTCTTGTGGCAGAACCTGTTTTAATAAGTCTTGCTTTAAACTTTCCTCAAATTTAATTTTTTTTTTTTTTTTTTTCTGAAAACAACTCTAAAATATTTTGAAAAAGAATTCTTTGCATCTTTTTCTGAACACAGAACTGTGGCACATTTAGAAGTAGCAACATATTACGATGTTGTTATTTCTAAATTCATTCATAACAATAACATTTATATCAACACATTATGGTGTTGTTAACCATTGTGTTATATAGCTAGCTGTGTTCCCCTTTTAAAGTGAGATGTTTGGTTATTTGCGGTAAAATAATGATTGTGTTAAATATGTTAAGAAAAATTATTTAAAAATGGTTATCTTGAGTTAATTTGGCATAGAAGGTAATTTTTCTATTGTTGTAACCTGTTTGGAATGCTTATAAAACAAATTTTCATCATTGTAATGTTAAGCTAATGAAGCTACTGTTTTAAATTTTCGCCACTTCCGTCATAAGTGCTGCACAAAGAGTGCGAGTTTATATAGCAATAATATGCAAGTTAGAGGGAGAGATGAAATAGATATTAAGTAAAGTAACATTTAACAGTTAATGACAATTGTTTTTAGTGTCTTAATGGTTGAAGTTCCGGTTTCCACTAATATTAGCAAGACTGAATTAATTAGAAGAGATATTGACAAGAGTATGGTTTGTTTGTTTTCCATCAAATTAAAATATCTGAGTTATTTACAGTTTGGTTCTGCTATATTTCCATTTTAAAGATTGTCAACAAATTTTAAACAGTGAAACAAATCAGTCAGTTCAACTGTTAGAAATTGTTACCTGAGGCTGTTTTTATAAAACATGAATAAATCTTGTTTTAGTGGTATAAAAGTGATTTAATGGAAGGGGGAAAAAAGTAAGTCTTTTTATTTCTGTAGGAAATTCAAGTTAATTTTAAACAGTGAAGGTAAAAAGAAATTTAAATTTGAATTTGGTGGCTCAGTTTGCAAGCTTTACAAATATAGAAAGTGGTGTTTTTTTTTTTTTTGCTCATAAAAGTTAGTCTGAAACTGTCATAAGCAGAGAAAAGGACTTCAGGGAAATATTTCCTTTTCAGTACTTCCACTTTTCTATTTTTAAAGAAAGGATCATTAAATTTTTTAACAAAGAGAAAATGGAAATATTTTTAGATATGGGAATGAGTTCTCTTGTGATTTTAATCCAGTGGCCACTCTAGTTTAGTCTTATTTGACTTTCTGAAAACTTTTTTTAGGCCAGTGTTCTGATAAACTGTAAATTTGCATGCTCCTTAAAGTTTTTTTTTTTGTGTATTTTAAACTTAATTTAAAGTTGTTTGTTGTTAGTAAGTTGAAACAGTTTTTGGTTCCCCCTCTTTGTACTATTTGCATATAGTACAAAGAAGAAGCCACAGGGTTTTGCTGCGCTGGCAAAAAAAAAAAAAATAGATAAGAAAATACAAATTATGTGCTTTCCTCCTCACACAGGTAACTATCCAGTTGACTTTTGAATTTAATCAAACTGTCAGCCTCAATTATCTGCAAGGGCAACTTGTTATAGCAATCAACAACTCTGGCTAAAAGAAAACTTCCTACAATCTAATCTAAACCTCAACTCCTGTAATTTTGAATTTATGACCCCTAGTTCTGGAATTCTTTATAACAGTGAGAATCCCACCTTTGTTCATTTTACTAATCCCTTTCAAAGCCTTATAAACCTCAATCAAGTCACTTCTGAGGTGCCTGGTTGTCAAGCTCTGTAGCCCACATAATTGGAATCTTTACTCATATGATTGTCCTTCTGCTGATTTTACCATTCAAGTTGCCCGTCTTCGGACCCTTTCAAGAAGCTCAATGTCTGTTTTCATCTGAGGTCTCCATACTTGAGTACAATATTCCAAATGTCGTCTTTTCTCCATTAGTTTAAGTAGTGCAGTTGTTTACAAATGATGTGTTTATATTTTGAAATTGTTCCATGCAAGTGTACTCTCTCTTCTAGTGTTTTTAATATATTGCCTTTCAGTTGAAGAGGAAAACAAAAAAAACCATTTTTTTATGTTGTAGTAAGTGGTACTGAATAATAGGCTGACAAATCAGAGACTTACTAAATAGAAACATCCTTATTAGCTTTTAAACACCACAGAACGCAAGACTGACTCAGCTATTTTGGTTGATCTTTCAGCAGTCTTGAGGAGAATGGGAGAAAATTTATAACGTGGAATACAGTCAAGCGATGCACCACACCCATAACCAACTCCAGTCGGAGTTTCTCACTTTTGTACATTCAACTATGTACTCTTTTATGGGGTATTTGCCTTAAGAAGCAACCAATACCTCATAAAAGAGTCCGTAGTTGATTTACAAGTAAAACTTAATCACCCTGAAAAAAAAAAATTATTATTAATTTAATTTTATTTTTTTCAGGGTGATTGTTAGGGTGAACAATCAAGTTCAATGGTTTAAATTCAACACTAATAATTACAAGCAAATACAGTGGTACCTCGGTATGTGTCTGCTTTGGAATAAGTCCAACTTGATATACGTCCTGTTTGGACGTGAAAAATTTTGTTTGGTATACAACCTTTGTTTGGAATACGACTCGCTTGCGTCAAAATGAGTCACGACACTGCACGCTACCCTTGTTTACCTCTCTCTAGACAAAGCCACGACTCAGAGATGCCAGATCTTACCCCCTCTCCAAAAGCCGACCAGGGACAGACGCTAGCAAAGTACGTGCGCCCATCCTCACTCGACTTTCCGAATAAAACTGACTGAGGACGTATGCGTGCACAGTGCGCACTTACGTCCTCGATCGACTGAATTCAGTTTTTGGAGAGGGGGTAAGATCTGGCATCTCTGCCACGACTGCCCATGAGTATCAGTACGACAGTTTCTACCATTCAGTGAACAACCTGCGCTATAACTCTGTGAATTTTCACATGATTTTGTGTTTTTTCATGTAATTTTTTTGTAAATTCATTAACCATGAGTTCTAAGAAAGTTAATGAGAAGAGCCAAACAACGAAGAAAATGGTTAGGATCACCATGGAGGTGAAAAAAGAGATTGTTGAAAAGTATGAAGGTGGCATGCGTATCCGGGACTTGGCTGCTGCCAATGCTGAGAACGACGGTATCTACGATTGTGAAAAACAAAGACGTTATTAAATCTGCTAATGTTGTGAAGGGGATGAAATCGATTAACAAACAAAGATCAGGGACATTAGAGCATGTTGAGAAATTACTTTTGATCTGGATAACAGAAAAACAGTGTGCTGGCGAAAGCAAATCGGAGGCAATGATTTGTGGCAAAACTGATGCATGCCGATCTTTTGAAAAACAAGGCAGGAACGAGCCAAGAAACGAGCATCTCATCTCAGGCAGATGAGATGCTCTCGTCTGCCTGATCAAACAAAATGCATGCACAGTAGTACTGTATTGTATAGCTATGCACATTGTGTGAAATGCTGTAATAATGAATGTTTAGCATTTGTTTATAATTAATGTTCACATTTTCGATTTTGTTGATACTTGAAAAAAAAACATAAACCCAGGAACTCGTAAAACAGGAACTGCCTGTATTATTGAAACTCGATAACTGGAAGCCCTAGAGCTATAATTCTTGACATTATTTTAAATCTTGTTCTTAAAGTAATTTTAATTTACTCTCTCTGTCTGGCCCATTCCTTTAAATGGAACAGTCTCAAGAAGAGAGGCGAGTTATTTCTGAAGATTACTAAACAATTATTATTAACCTAATTTACTTAATTACCAAATGAGAGACAAACCATAATAAAGTAGAATATTCTTGACTTAAACCAGCTACACACAAAGAACCTGCAGAAGACAAAGTTAAAAAGACTGCCTGCTTCAGTACCAGCTCTGGACAATTATTTGCAGGGAATGCAAATTCGCCCAAGTTCCCCACATTGATCACATCATATTAATTTTTCAGGTTGGTCAAATAAGATTTTTTTTTTTTGCAAATCCGTGTTCCTGACATTTCCTGCCACTGAGGTTAAACTAACTAACCAGTGTATAGTTACTCATCTGACCCTTTACCTTCCCCTTCCCATGTTTTGGTTAAAATTTAGAACTTCTCCAATCCTCTGCCTCTAACAATAACCTCATATGCCTAAAGATTTGGAGCATATTTTTAATAACCTCTTCCAGAATGATAGGATTGATACTTCTGCACCTGGTGCCTTGCCCAGTTTAAAGCTCTGTAGTTTTTGTAAACAGTAAACTGAAATCACCTGTAACAAGGCAGTCAGATTTACTTGTTCTTTCAAGTTGCATATAGAGACTCTTATCTCAATGCTGTCTTACAGTCTGTAGCATACCCCACTCTCAACTTTCCTGTACTAGTTATCTTTGCCACATACTCTGTGCTCTCCTGAAACTGCTTTGAAGCAGAGTACAGTCTTACTGCATTCAGGCAGCTTTTTTATTAGAGCTTAAACATCTTCCCCCCATCATACTGATTTCTGATGTTATTTTTTATTTTATGGGTGGTTTTGAGATTGTAGGGAAGATGAGGGAAGGTTACTAAAATTGAGGATTAGCACTATGTTTGAATTAACTACTAATATATATAAATTCTAAGAAATTTTAATATATTATTTATAAATATGGAACTTCAAGGGAGTAAAAATTTATTATTATAGGTGGCACGAGCAGCAGCTGTATTTAATGTTGATGAGGTTATTGTTTTTGATGAAAGTGGATCATCTACAAGGCAAGTTAATTTAACTTTAATCATTATAATAATGTCATTTTATTGGCATGAGTATATGTATATTACAACTAGCAGATTAATTGGGTTATTAATAATGTTATGAATGGATACATCTTTGGACATTTAGTGCCTTTTGCAAACTGTAATCAAGCTAGGATAATATCTAGGTAGCATTAACATAATTTTAGGAAGAAACATGCTGCAACCAAAATAGATGTATACTTACTACTGTAAGTATATATCTGTTTTGGTTGCAGCATGTAACCAGAATTGTAGATGGTAGAAAACTTAAGTGTGTGACTGTAAAGTAATAAAATAATTCAATCCCATGTATTGCCAAGTAAATTTAGGGCATGGCCTCTACCTAGGGCTACAACCTTCACATACTATGACATTTTATAGCTTTCATAGTACCTTTGCCCTTAATTTATTTGAGTTTATTTTGCTTACTATGTTCCATCATATTGTGAATATACAGTGTCTTGTCACTGGGTTGTTCAGGTCTTCAGAGTCTACCCACCAGTAGTATCCTAAATTGGATTGAAAACTGTTTTCCTTTTTTATGTAAAACAGCAATATACTTCTCCATTGGAGTGCTGCATTACCGAGACAACTCATGGCAGAGTGCTTCCACATTATGAGGTTGATGCGCCTAGTTAGCTCAGTGCAATACAATTTCACTTATAGCTTGTGGAAGCAGAAAGGTGTCAAAGAAGATGTTCATTCGCAGCTGTAGTAATTAGAATTGGCATTAAAAAATGGCTGACTATAAAGTAATATATTAAAGGAAACTAAGCAAGGTAGGTGACACATACTTGATGTGTGAAATAAGCTTAATGATGAAATAATGTTGAGAGCAAAAGTTTTTGACTAAAATAAATTAATAAATTTTGTTGTTAATTGGTGTGGCTATCAAGGCCAGAGGAATTACATCTTCATAACTGCTTTATTGCAACTGATATATCAAGGTTAATAATGGACCTTTCAGTTCTTATGGTGGCATAAGGATCCAATCTTAGAGACCATACTCAGCCCTAGGGAAGATGTTCATTATGATATATGATTCCACCTCATCACCCGGAGCATTGGTAAAAATATTAAAGGGTCGGACATTTGGTTCCTTAAGATTTCAGTTAGCACTACTGAAGCACTTGGCCGGGATTTCAACTGAAATCACGGCCCAGTACTTTTTGTAGTTAAGAAGATCAAAACTAGAGGCTAAATAACATCATTCTTCCATTATGTGGAGAAGTTACTGGAGTTGAAATTATTGATGACATCATCGGATACATGGTAATTACTATATGAGAATGTGAATAAATTGAGATAAGATAACAATTCATAAATAACAAAGTGTAAAATGAATTCCATAAAAAGAGCCTTATATACTATGGATATAGGCACCTCCAGGTGATGAGAAGCATTGTGCACTAATGATAGACGCCTCCGTAGCCATGTGGGAAGGAGCAGCAGTGCGTAGCACACACTTCTTGATATAGACCGGGGTTCGAGCTCGTCACCACCAAATACAGAGGATGCGGAAAGGTCAGGGAATGACCACCGCATATTCCCAGAGCAATATGGCCTTAGTTGCTAATGCTCCTAAAAACCAAATAACAAACTAACATAACAGCACTAATGATATATCGATTTATGTTTTCTTCTGATGCTAAAAAAATATTTAGAAACTATTTTGCACATACTGATATTAGGTTTGTTTTTATGTTGTCACATATGCAATCTTGTAACAGCTGTATTGAAACATGGTGGAGGTTATGAGTACACTGATATTCCCCATAGCACAGTGCTAGCATTGCATCCCTCTCAATGTGGATAAATGAATGCTCATGCTCTTTGTAAGTATTAATAAATAGTTATCCTAAAAATCTAATGCTGGATATAGCAAAAAAAAAAAAATAAATAAAAAGCTTTAAAAACCGAATGCTCAAGATAGCAATCATCAGATTTGCATAGTGGCATAAAAGGTGTGGCTATTAAATAACAAAGCTACACATACAGTTACTACACACCAAATGCCATCTGTGAAACAAAGGCATAGCAATCGACCCTGAACCTTTCCCCAATTGTCTGCCAAGTCACATTCCAATGCTCTCATTTGCTTTGCAGTGAGACAGGTTTTCATTACCTTGTGTGTTTGCAGTTTGCTGGAGAAATGATAGACAAAAGAATCAAACAACAAATCAACTGAAAATTTTTAACTAAACTAAAGAAAACACCAACTGAAAGTTACAAGTTTTTACATCAAGTTTATGGGGAAGATACTATGTCAAGAGCTTGCGTGTTTGAATGGCACCAAAGATTTCTACAGGAAAGAGAATGTGGAAGACTGTGTGAATGACCAGGCTATCCAGTATAAACAAAAACTGATGAAAATGTGGACTGGGTAAAGACACTGATTAGAAGTGATCTTCATTAAGCATTCGAATGGTGTATCAGAACTCAATATGGACAAAGAAACAGTCAGACAAGTTTTCACTGAAAATTTAGGCATGAGAAAAGTGTGTGTATGTGCCAAGATAGTGCTAAATGTTTTCAGTGAAGATCAAAGAATGAGAGAATTCCAAGTTTGTGAAGTTGTTTTGAAAAAAATTGAAGATCCAGACTTTCTGATTACAGGCAACCTCCATATAACACAGTACTTCTACAACACGGTTTCGCTCTAACACGATAGATAAATTGCGGCAATCCTTGCACAACACAGTTTGAGAATTGCTGGAAATCTCGCATAACACAATATTTTTGAGCTTTTGTGCTGTGAAAACCCTACTATTATGTTAGATGTAATTTTAAAAGTTTCCATTCCTTTATGTGAATCCCTGCTGTTGACTCGTTAATCGATATCGCCTTTGTGATATTTTTCCAAAGACCATTTCTGGAGGTCAATACCATAAAACAATAAAGACAATTTGCACTTTCAAGTTTATTGCGCTTTTCTGTTAGTGTAATCAGTTATAAACGGGTATTAAACTCAATCTTTTTGCATTTGCTATAGTACCAATAGCTGGAATTCTGTGGGTTTTCATGTTATTATGGTGGAATTTGTTTCCCCTTTCATGTAAAAAACATAAATAAATTTTCAGAAACTCATTACTCCATATCTCACTTGTGTGTACCGTGTTCTTTGTTATAAATTGCTTATCATTTTTACTGTTTTAAATTTTCAAACCAAAAAAAAAAAAAAAAAAGTCAGTGAACAGAAATATCAATTAGTTAATATGTACATATTACAGTACATATTAAATTAAGCTAATGTACGTAAGCGTAAATTTATTTTTATTTTGCTAACTGGAAAATATTCTTTTGACTTTCAAGTATCATTTAACTTTCTTAATTGATAAAGTAATAAAGTTAAATTTGTGCTTTATATCTTTAAAGTGGGGGTCCACTGTATTTTGTTGGGAGATCCTTGTGCTTGTTTGAAACCATAAAAAATAATTGTGACTTCGAAGAGTGCAGTTCGTGACTTTTAAAGAGAGCACAAGGTACACGAAATCTAGAGGCTGCAGAAGAGATTGTGTTCATTTAATTTTCTTCCTCTTCATCACTGCTTAGTAATGAAGAGGAAGAAAATTAAATGTTGGAAACAGAAGCAAGAACATTGCCGTCTTTGTCATAGTTTCAGTGGATGACCTCTGACGAAGACACTGAAATTGTGTAAAACACTGCAATGTAGTCTTATTTTTCCAACTATTTGTCGCTTTTTCATCTTATTTTGCCAACTATTTGTCTCTTTTTCATATCATACTTGGTCAGTTCATCCTACCATATATCACCACATTTTTTATCTGTTTCTTAGAGTTCACTTCTCGTGTAAACTGTAGATTCAATAGTATTAAACACAAAATCTTGTCCACACTTTCTTCATACCAATATATATATATATATATATATATATATTCAAGTATAATGTGAGCAATACGTGTTGACGTTAGATTTGAATTTCTATAGATGGTAATTTTTCAGGGAATACAAATGAAGGAAGGTTGTCAAAAACAGAAATAAAAGGGATAAATGAGGAAGCGGAAAAGTTGGTTCTGTGAGTTTGACAGTGAATGGTGTTGGACAGTGAATGGTGCTGACTGATTATGGCATGTGCTTGAACTAGTTTTGAAAGGTGTTAGAATTATAGATGTTAATTCAGAAGAATGGTGCCCAAGGAGGTATCAATAGAAAAGGTATCTATGAGACAGAGTGAGGAGGCTCCACTATCGGTCTCAAAGGTGTTAGAACTGAAAGTTTAAAGAATGCAAACTGAAATAATAAATATATATATTATACATTTTTTTTTTTTTTTTTTTTTTTTAATGAAAACCCCAAACACGAGAGGTATTATAACCTATAGTACTCAGTATTGTGCATGGGTTGGAGGTTGAGAAGACGAAAGAAGATATTTGCTGACATTGATTTGAACTTCTGTAGACTGTAATTTTCAGGAAATATGTATGAAGGAAGGTTGTTCTAGAAAAACGGCAGCTGAATGAATAAATGAGGAAGATGAAAAGTTGGTTCTTTGAGTTCGAAGTTGAACAGTAAATGGATGTTGACGAGTTGCGGCACATGTTCGGGCTGTTTTGAAAGAGGAGAGCAAATGGGAATTATAGAAGCCAATTCAGAAGAACAGTGCCCATGGAAGTATCTGTAGAAAAGCCATGCAGCAGAAACAGAATGTCTATGAGACAGAGTGAACAGACTCTGTTAGAGATGAGTCATTAATTAACCTAATTGCCCTTTTCTGAATGGAATCTAGAATCTGAGAGAGAGAGCGAGAGAGAGGGAGAGAGAGAGAGAGAGGTTTTGGGGGGGCACCATCCCAGATGTGGGAACAAAATTCCATGGAAGGGCGGATTTGTGATTTGTACAAAGTGAACAGCTGTTTGGAAGAAAAGTAGTGCTGAGAGCGAAAGAGAAAACCAAGTTTTTTAGATGCAGAGGAAGCAACATTTGTAATGTGCTTGTGACAAGAGAGATTAGAAGTCAGGGTAATCCTCAAAAGAGATATATCATTTTGCTTAGAAATCGGTGTGTCACCGGACAAGCATAGGAGCAGAAGACTCCTTTTTGCGAGATATAAGACAGAACTGGGTTTTAGAAGAATTGCAATCAACTAAGTTGTCTTTGCCCCACTGGAGAATTACCTGGAGATCAACATTTAAGGAATTGGTAGTTGTTATTATTTTGCTTTTAGGAGCATTAGCAACTAAGGCCATATTGCTCTGGGGATATGTGGTGGTGGTCATTCCCTGATCTTTCCGCATCCTCCGTATTTGGTGGTCATGGGCTTGAACCCCGGTCTAATCAAGAAGCATGTGCTATGCACTGCCGCTCCTGCCCACCTGGCTACGGAGGCGCCTGGAATTGGTAGTGGATATTCGAGAAGTTGAAGCTGATTAATCACGACCAGGTTTCTCAAACTGGAAAGTGGAATGTAATCTGCTATCATCAGTAAAACTATGGATAGGATTTCCGGTGATTAATATACAAGAGGAAAAGAGTGGGGGAAAGAACCGAAACTTGGGGGACATCAGCATTAGTGAAGTTAGAAGACAGAGAGCCATCAACCATCACCCTCAGTGAGCGGTCATAGAGAGAAAACTGGATAACCAATTACAAAAAACAGCTGGCATGCACATAAGATGGAAGCTTTTTTAGAAGACCTTTATGCCAAACACGATCGAAAGCCTTTGAGATGTCAAGATCAACTGCTTGTGTTTCACCGAACTTTACCATTTAATTTGTCCATAAATGGGTAACATAAGCCAAAATATCACCAGTGGATCGACACTGACAGAATCCATACTGGCAATTGTTGATCTGATGGAAGGTTTCTAGATAGTTTAAGAGTTGGCAGTTAATTGATTTCTCCATTACTTTAGAAAGAATAGAAGTAATTGTAATGGGATGATAATTGGATGGGAGTGATTTGTCACCCTTTTAAGGAACTGGCTGGATATGAGCAAATTTCCAAGCAGAAGGAAAAACACCTTTGGAATAAGAAATTAAAAAAGGTGGCAAAGAACAGGAGTAAGTTCAGGAGAAGTGGAGAAATACCATCCGAACCTGGAACTTTCTTAGCATCAAGATTCGTCAAAATCCTTCTGACATCCTTTTGATGGAAACCACAGGAAGCATTGAATGGAGTGTGTTGGGAATGGTGGGAAGTATTTTACCGAGATCATTAATACATGAGTTGGAAGAAAAACCGGATGCTAGCAGGTTGGCTTTATCCTTGGCTGAAGTGATAATAGAACCATCTGGTTTTGACAAATGTGTGAGCAGAGATGGGCGAAAGTTGTGGCCAATAGCTTTAGCAAAAGACCAGAATGCTCGGCTACCATTAGGGCAAGAAGCAAGTTTTCTACGCTTAGCATGCTCAAAATCTAGTTCGGACTGATTAACAACTGCTTTACAACTGTTGCGAGCTTTGGCATAGGCAGAAAATGAAACTGAATAATTGGAAACAAGCCAATTACGATATGCAACATCTTCTCTTGAACAGCCTTAGCACATTTATTGGAAAACCAAAGTTTAGATAAAGGACGAGATTTTAAGGTGAAGTGAGGATAAAGGATTGCATTCCTACAAGAATAATTTCTGTTATGATCTGAGCAAAAGTTGACATCAGAAGTTTTGAAACAATAATCCGACCAAGGGAAAGAAGAAAAGAAATCTCGCAGGTCATCCCATTTTTCATTCTTGTAATGCCAGACAACACGAGGTTGGGAATAGCCATGAGATAAAGGCTCCATTGGAGAAGAGACGATCACCGTTGTGATCTGAGGTGCCTAAAGGCCCTCTCACTTCGACCGTATACTTAGAAGGGTTGTTTGTGAGAAAAAGATCAAGCGTATTGGCTGTATGATTAGGATTGTCCGGTATTCTTGTAGGTAAATGAAAAATCTGTGCAAGATCATTAGTAGTTGCAAAAGCCTCAGCATCTCGACCAGCTGGGTCGGTGTGACTAGAAAATGGAAGCCAGCTGGAGTTGTGAACATTAAAATCACCAAGGAAAACTACCTCACTGTTAGGAAAGTTGGACTGGAGAAAGTCAAGTAGCAAAGAGAGGAGGTCAAAGAGTTCCTAGTGATTAGTGGAGTTGGGAGAATGATAGAGACAACAGATGAATTTTACAGATTGAGGTATAGAAATTTTAAGCCAGAGAAGATCGAAAAGAGGAGATTCCAACTTACTGAGTCTCTGACAGGGAATATCAGAATGGACATATGCACAAATACCACCTTTGAGGCAAAAGGAATCATACAATGAATAATTGGGGCAACTGTGAGAGGAGCAGTGGTTGAATTAACCGATAACTGAGATTCTGTCATAAAAAGTACACGTGGTTTGGCAGGCCGTAAGTGGAAATGGACATCATTAAGATTAGAACTGAGACCAAGTATATTTGTGAAATGAACTAGGAAGTGTTTGGAAGGTTTAGATCTTTTCGCAGATAAGTTTGCTGTATTAGTTTGATAATTCATGGTGTATTCAATAGTAAGAATATTTACAATAAATATGTATAAATAAATAATGAAAGCCCCCCCCATCTATGAGAGAGTGGGGAGGGTCCACTCTCTGTTTTAAAGGTATTAGAACTGAAGGTTTAAAGAATGTGAACTGAAATAATAAATATATGTTATACATATTTACAGTAAATATATATAAATAAATATTTACAATAAATAAATAATGAAAGTCTCCCTCCTTCCCCTTGGAAATACAGAGGGATACTGGAATAAAACTCAGAAGAGGAAAAATGAAAGATGCCAGTGAAATGAGATGTTACTTTTGCTAGCAGTGAAAACATCAACAACTGACATTTAATTTTGATCGTGATTTTTTTTCCCTCCCCACTTTCAGTATTCCTCTAAGCCTAGCAAACTTTTATTATTTATGTGTGTGCAAGTGTGTTATTTCAGTTCACAATCAAATCTTTCTTCACTTATATCATTTTCTAAATTTTATTCTTTCATCTATATAATTTATTTTATTAAGTATAAAACAATGGTTTTTGTGGTCTGATGTTGACATGTGATCCACCCACGGTCTGTTCAACTTGGCTTTTTTTCCATACTTTTTGCCTCATTGCTCAGTACCCTTTATATCTGTTATTTTTCATATTCAGAAATGCTGACTATTGGTTCCTTCTTTTAAAATTATAATATCATTTGGTTTAATTTATATTTTGTTGTCATATGCAATCTCTTATAGTTCAGATTTGAAACAAAATTATTAGGTTCTCTATACCTGTTGTCCATGGCTTTTTATTTTCGGGTTTTTACGTTTATAGTTTTAAGAACAACGTAGTGTTTGATATATAATCTATCAAAATGGTATATTCTTCCTTTACCTGCTGCAATGCTGTGTAGCTTTCCAGAAGAGGTGAGGAAATTCTTTGGTAGGTAAATTTTTCCTTATCCATTTTTCTTTTATATTTTTGCTATCCTTTTTCTATATGAGTTACACAACCTGTTTCCTCTTTTGTGCAACAGTCTTCCATGTGCCACAGTATCAAAAGCCTATCTAAGATCCAAATACAGTCGATTCCGGTATTTGGGACACATCGGGACTAGTGCATTTTGGCCCAATTAAGCAGCTGCCCGAATTATCCAATTTTCACGTAAATAGTTAAAAATACAATGGACCCCCGCTTTACAATGGTTCACTGTACAATCAAATCACATTATGATGGAATCACCATAGTAAAATACTGTTCAGTATACGATGTGTAGTAATCGCCGGTCACATTGTGATCACGTTTTAATTCTATTAAACTGCGATTCTAATCAGCGAAAATAGGAGGAATATTATCCACAGGTTATAAAAGCGAATCTATATTAAGCACAAATTTACTCTTTATTACCTTGCCAATTAAAAAATTAAATGATATGTGAAAATCAGAATAATTAATATGTACATACTATTTTTAACCCCCACTAGTTGACATTTGTGGATGGGGGTTAAAATTTAAAAAGATAAATTGCAAGTAACACGATACGCGCAAGTGAGAACAGAGTAACAAGTTTTGAAGCTTTAAAAATAGGAATGAAGAGAAGTTTCTGAAAATTAATTTTTTTATATGATTGAAGATTTCATGGAAGTGTAAACACATTTCACCCTAATAGCTCACAGAATTCCAGAAGTCGGTATTATTGCAAATTCAATAAGATCGAGTTTATTATCCTTTTATGATTAGATTGCACTAACAGAAAAGCCCAATAAACAGGTGACTGCTAATTGTTTTTATTGTTTTATGGTTGTGACATCCAGAAATCCGACCAAACCATATGGTACGGTCAGAGACAATTGCAGGGTAATCTCCAGTGCTGCGGTCTCCTGCCTCAGTTAAGCAAAGTAAAACCATGGCTATTTTCTCGATTGGGTTCTGTTTTTTAAGATTTGCCCCAAATAAGCAGCTGCCCCAATTAACCAGTGGCCCAAATAACCAGAATCCACTGTATATGATATCAAAATTATTCTTTACATCCAGTTCCTTTGTGACCACATCATAGTATCCAATCAAATTGTTCAGACAAGCCTTTCCCTAAACAAACCCATGCTTTGTCCAGTTATAACTGAAGTCTTGTCTAGATGATCCTCAGTGCTTCTTTAACCAGTGTCTCCATTAATTTCCCTGGAACAGAAGTTAAACTAACAGGTCAGTAATTACTTGTGTCACCCTTTGATCCACCTTTGTGAATTGGGGTCACATTTGCAGATCTCCAGTGCATGAGTACCTCTCCTGAGTCCAAGGAAGCTCTCATAATTATGGCTAAGGGTTTGCTTACTTCCTTTACTGCTTCCTTTAATATAACTGGATAGATCCCATTTACCCCAGGTGCCTTTCTTATGTTTGTCTTCAACAATTTCTCTTCCACTTTGCTCTCAGTTATTACAAAATCATCTAGCTCACTGTCAGAGTTTGATTCACCTGTGGCCTTTCCCCTCCCTGAATAACTCCTCATGTGTGAATGTAGATGCAAAAAACTGATTTAGTTTGTTAGCTACCTGAGCAGAATCAACAGTTGAACCATCGATATCAAGTGGACCAATCTGATTCATTCCCTTCCTTCTACAGTTTCCATAAGTAAAGAACTCTTTGCTGTTTTTATGTGCATCCTTTGCCAAAGATTTCTTGTAATCTGCCTTTGCCTGCCTAACCTCCTTTGTGACTTGGTTACAGACCAGCTTATATCTATCATAGGCTTCCGTGTCACCTGTTAATTTATATGTATCCCATGCATTTTTCTTCTCTGCCGCATGTCTCATTAGTTTATCTGATATCCATTTAGGCCTAGGCCTTTAACAATATTTCTTAGTCTGTATTAAAAGCCTAGTAGCATTCCAAGATTAATTCTTTGAATGCTTCCCATTTTGAATTTGCTGTTGGTAACATCATCAGTTGGTCCCATCGTATATAATTTAAATACTGTCTCAGACCACCATAGTCAACCTTTACGAAAGTGAAAACCTTTCCCTTTACCCCTGATGGTAGTTACCTCTTTGAGTAAATCCCACTTTAGCACATTGTGATCACTGCCACCTAGTGGTTCCTTTATCTGCAGATTCTTAATGCATGAAGAATCACTTCTGATAATCAGATCTAAGTATTACTCCCTCTAGTTGCCTCCCAAACATGCTGCTGTAGAAAACAATCATCCAATAAATCCACAAATGCCTTACTAGCGTGTGAGTGACCAACCCACAAATTCCAGTCAATATCTGGGAAATTAAAATCCCCCATTATAAGACACTCTGATTTACTGGCCCACTCTATTTCTCTGTACAGTTGTTTATTATACTCATCAGAATCATTAGGCCTATAATGCACTCCTACTCTCAATTTTGCTTTCCCAGTGCTTATGTCACACCAAATTGATTCGACATGCACTGTCCAGCCATGTCGACTGGCTGTACTTCCTTGGATTTTATGTGTTTCTTAATTAATAGCATAACCCCTCCTCCCTTTCTATCTTGTCTTTCCTTCCTGTACACATTGTACTCCCCAAATTCCAGTTCTGTATTCCTTATATCTGTGTGACACCATGTCTCTGATAGTTGGCAAGCAACTATTAAGTGTAACACTGGGGAATGATTAGTACATTGTTATTTGTTTCTGTCTGAAATTTGGTGTATGATAAAATCGTTTCCTTAAGTAAAGAGCTATATTCTAACTTAAAGAATGTTGTCCAGTCATTTTATTCAGTTGTAATCTCTTGAATTTATCTTGAAACTTAGCATTTCGACCCTATGAGAAGAGTGGGAAACCTAATATAGTCACTTATGAACAGTCATTAGTTTATGCATGGTCAAAAGGTGGAAATTATAAATACTTAACATTGTTTATTTAGCTGTATATGGATGCAGTTATAACTCTTTTAAAATAAAACTGTTAGCTGCATGATTATTGCTGCTCAGAATTTTTACTAATAATAGTTTTAATCCAGGAATAGAAGATGACAAAAAATACTTGTATATCTGTATCGATGGCATTCTGTAATTTGGCTCATCATACCATCATCTATATATTTCTGATAACTGCTCATTTTCAAGGGGGATTTGCCTAATGAAAAAAATCAAGATTGAAGATTGAGGGGAGGAGGAGGAGGAGGATATAAGAGATGAAAAAATTTGTGCCACATAAGAAATTTAAAAGAACAAGAAATGGGATAAATGATTTGGGTCTCTCTCTGTATGCACACACACACACAAACACACACATCTGCGCGCGCACACACACACTATGGAAACACTATCCTGTAGTGTTCTTTGAGTAATTTTAGTTGGTTCTCCTCACAAGGCCACTACATTTGGAGCTTGTTATTAACATTTTGATGCTGTGCATTTGCTATGATAATGGAAGCTTATTCAAATCAAGAGATGGCAGACATGCATTTCATGTATGGACTTGCTAGATGCAATGCAGTTGAGGTAAGATGTCTGTATGCAGAAAACTTCCCCAATCTTGATGTGCAAATGTGACCCCAATTCACAAAGGAGGATCAAAGGCTGACACAAGTAATTATAGACCTGTAAGTTTAACTTCTGTTCCAGGAAAATTAATGGAGGCACTTGTTAAAGAAGCACTGCAGGATCATCTAGACAAGACTTCAGTTATAGCTCGGACACAGCATGGTTTTGTTAAGGGTAAGTCTTGCCTGACCAATTTGATTGGATACTATGATGCAGGGAATAACTTTGATATTATATACTTGGATCTTAGAAAGGCTTTTGATACTGTTGCACATGGAAGACTGCTGCACAAATTGGAGCAGTGTGGCATTGGAGGCAAATTGCTGCTATGGATAAAGGGGTGGTTGAGGGGGAGGAGACAGAGAGTGGTAATCAATGGATACTGCTCATTGTGGACTAATGTTATTAGTGGAGTCCCTCAGGGTTCAGTGTTGTGTCCATTATTGTTTTCTGTATTTATAAATGATATTGATGATGGTATATCAAGCGTAATGTCCAAGTTTGCAGACGATACGAAGGTTGGCAGGGTTGTAAGGACACTAATGACAGTATGCTGCTGCTGCTGCAACAGGATCTAGAAAAGTTGAGCAGATGGGCTGAGAGGTGGCAAATGAAGTTTAACATTGACAAATGTAAGTACTACATATGGGAAGCAGCAACCCCAGAGTGATGTATCAACTCTGTGGTACTACACTGACAGTGGTAGAGAACGAAAAGGACCTGGTGGTAATTGTGCAGGCAGATATGAAGTTTTCTGAGCAGTGCAGATGGTCTGCAAGAGTAGCCCATAGTGTCTTGTCAATGATATACAGGAATTTTTCTAGCAGGGATAAGGAGGTGATTAGCCCCTCATATAAGGCAATGATCAGGCCACACCTTGAGTACTGTATACAGGTCTGGAGGCCATATTTTAAGAAGGATGTAGAGCTGCTGGAACAAGTACAGAGAAGGGCAACAAGATTAGTGAATGGAATAAAGGGTTGCTCTTATGAAGAAAGGCTTAAATTTTGCAAATTAGTGTCTGGAGACAAGCACCTGCGAGGTGATCTGATGGAGGTGTATAGAGCCGTGAATGGTTTGAGCATGCTCAATGTTGATATAATTCTTCCTCTTGCTCAGAATAATCATTTGAGAGGGCATAAATTCAAATTGAGGAAAGACAGATGTGGGATATATGTGCAGAAGTTTGCCTTTAGCCAGCGGGTGTTTGATTGGTGGAACAGACTTCCATCCTTTGTTGTGGAAGTTTATAGCCTAAATAAATTTAAGGCTGAGCTGGACAGGTACTTGGAACAAACGGAGGGGTGAAATGGGAGCATTTTTTTTTTTTTTTTTGTGGCTGATGCTGCATTAGCTTGGTTTCTTGCATCATATGTCTATGCTAATGCTAATGTGGGACACATGACTGTGTGGAGAAATTTATGGGACTAACAGCTTTATCCATATCATCTTCAGAGAGTACAAGGACTTACTGAATCTGACTTCCTGCCTTGAGAAGCTCTTTTTATACTTCTTTTTGCAGATGTGTGATCGTGATCATTTCCTATCTGCTATATTATTAACTAATGAAGTTGGATTTACTATAGGTGGTGTGGTTAGTTTTTACAATGCTCATTGATGGGCCAAAGAAAATCCCCATGTCATTGTTTAATCAAGCAACAATTTGGCATGAATGTATGGGAAGGAATAATTGGTGACAATTTAATCGGTCCTATTGTTCTGCCTGGAAGATTAACAGGCACATCCTACTGAAATTTTTTAATAGAACATTTAAACGAGTTGTTGGGAGAAGTTACCCTTAATGTCATTCATTGCATGTGTTTTATGCATGACAGTGCTCCACCTCATTTTAGCCATGTCACTGCAAACTTTTTGGATGAGTGATTCCCTAATATATGTACAGGTTATGCAGGACCCATTGCCTGGCCTGCATGTTCCCCTGACCTGAATCCACTGGGACCATCTGAAAGCCATTGTTTATTTCCACCAATCGAAATGCTCCGCCAACATGTGTAATAAGGCTGCCAGCAAACCTGACCGACACCTGCAACTTTTGAGCGGATGGCTCTATGATGAGGCATTTACAGGCTTGTATTCAGGCACATGGTGCTCATTTTGAGCATTTTCTAGCAGATAGTTGCTGTAACTTGGAAACAAGGCAAAACCAGACTTATGTTTACATGAATTTTAAAAAATATATACAGTATTTCTTCGATTCTAAGACGCACTTTTTTCCCCCTATAAACATGTCTAAAAGCGGGATGCATCTTAGAATCAATGCCGTCTTACAATCCCAGTTTTTTTACCCGAATTTTCCTGCACTTTGCACAGCACCACACATTTTGTTTTTACGTGGAAACCCCGTCTCTAAGTTTGACTGTTATCGCATTCTCCAATTCCGTTAGAGAATAAAGTGGCGTGGGGGTGATTTCATGTGCTTTCGAAATGTGAAGCCACTGTTATTTCATTATAGTGGAGCTCACTCAGCGAAAACTAGGAAGTTTTGTTTGTATCTTCAAAAGTACATAAGAAGTGGAGAATTTTGATCCCTTACTGCAGATTAAAATACCAAAAAGATTGCACTACGAAGCCGCATTGAAATGAAAAGTTATTGTGTATGCAGAGATACTGTGTAAATTTTTGTAAAATAATAAGAGGAGTTTACCTCAGTATAGTACGTACAACACTTCCGTATGATACTCTCCAGAAAAAAAAACGAAAAAATCGGAAAAACTTACATTAGAGTAAAAAATAATTAAAAACCAATTAAAATCAATTTAACACAATTAAATCAATTTAACACAATTAAAAATCAATTTAACGTAATTAAAAATATTAAAAAGAATCTAACGAAAATATTCAAAACGATTTTCCTCCCTGAAGCTGACAACGCTTTTCAACCATATGTCGTGATCCCAAGAATGAAAATTACCAAATCGGGTTGAACATGAAACTTAAATAGTGATTATTTGTCTCTGCGCATGCCCGTAAAGGTCCATGCATCGGAGATCAAATATGGCCGACGAACATTAACAGAATTCTCATGCAATTTAATTTTTACGGTTTCTGCAATTAATAGTCATGTATAATTATGTTGGACATTAAGTATTTTGGCCTCGTTAAATAAAAAAGTATGTTTTTTGTTAATGGCATGAAAGGCTAATTCTGTTGCTGCTGAATGAGAAGCACGAACTGAGGCTTCGTGTTGATTTACACGAATATTCAGAGAAAAACGCGTCGAACCTTGGTAAGATGAGTCACAATCACCGCAAGAAATGTTGTATACCAGGTCATTGATTTGTGTTGCGAACATGGAAAGAACCGAGCGATTGTTCAGTATAGTATGTAATTTCCGTATTGGTCTGGCCACAATTTTAAATTCGGTATCTTTAAAAAATCTATTAAGCTGTTTGTGCCACTGTTCAACATATGGGACAGAAATAAAGTATTTTTTGATATTACTATTGTTGGTTGGTGTAGTATTTTGTATCCTATCCTTAGCCTGTACCTTAATTCGGTTTATTGTGGCAAGGGGATATTTAAGGAGATATTTAACCTTTATTTAAGAATCTGTTAGTTAATATTTGTATTTCTGAGCCCAAAGCAGATTCCGTCATTGAATATTTATAGGCATTTAGAAATTGATTAAAGATAATTGATCTTTTGTAGGTGAACGGGTGATAGCTATTATAATGGAAAAGTAGAGATATTGTGTATGAAGAACATGGAAATAGAGCTGCAGGTCGACATTTTGACATTAGTGAAATAAATGTTCATCATTGGAGAAATGATCGCAATTCCATATATTTGTGCAAAACAACAACAAAGTGCTTTACAGGGCCTAAGGAAGATTTCCACAAGTCAATGAAGCTGTGATACATTTTGTAATGGAGACATGTGCAAAAGGATTACCCATCACTTGACAAGCCATGCAGTTGAAATCCGGAGAAATTGCCAAGTCCCTCAGAATAGAGAAAATAATTTTTAAAGGCAGTTGCGGTTGGTTCGACAGACTCATGCGTCGTAGTGGATTATTATAATTATTATTATTACAATTAGCCATATGGTTCAAGGAAGCCTAAGGCTTTTGCTGCACCAGCCAAAAAAAAAAAAAAAATTGAGTTACCCCTGAGAGAGAGAGTCAGAAATAGAAGGGAATCACCAAGAAAGAGAAGAATAATGATATCCAGCTCAGGACCCTGAGTGTGCCAAGTCCATACTCAACAGATGTTATCATTAAGGCGTCGAACATCTATCTGTCAAAAAATTCCTGCAGACTTTCAACAGAAGTGGATTAACTTTTAACGACAGGTGATGAAATTAAGGAAAAGAAACTATGAGTTTAGTCAAATTGGAAATGCTGATGAAACCCCAGTCTTCTTCGATATGCCTCGAAATTACACTGTCAACGCTAAAAGTGCTAAAGAAATCAAGATTATAAATTGGGCTATGAAAAGCAGCGTATCACTGTGATGCTATGCATCACCACTGATGGTCGAAAGTTGCCACCATATTTAATTTTAAATTGAAAAACTATACCGAAGAATGAAATTTTCCCCAAAGATGTTATTGTGCGTGCACAAAAAAATGGATGGATGTCGGCAGAGCTTATGGAAAACTGGCTAAATGTTTTGTGGAATAGATGTCCTGGAAGTCTCTGTAACCCACCTAGCATGCTAGTACTTGATGCATTTTGTGGAAATTTGTCCGAACTTGTCAAAAATAAAATCGTGCAAAAACGTGGTTACTTGGTTGTGATTCCTGGTGGCATGACTAGCCAACTGCAGCCACTCGACGTTTCGGTCAACAAACCATTTAAGGATTACTTGAGAAAGCCTCCGTAGCCAAGTGGACAGGAACGGGAGTGCAGTAGCACACGCTCTTTGAGTAGACCGGGGTTCAAGCCCCTGACTGCTGAATACGGTCGATCTGCCAACCCGCACTGGACCAGCGTGGCAGATTATGGTCCATTTCCCTCAGCATGAATTGTTGAGGAGGCTTCCATCCTGCAGTGGGTTGATAATAGCTGCACTTTACTTTTTTGAGAAACGTCGAGTGGCTGCATGGCATTAAATTTGGCAGAATGGGTACCAACAGCTTGGAAGCTGATCCCAGAAAGAATGGTCAAGCACTCATTTAAAAAATATTGTATCACCAACACTCTCGGTGGCTCAGAAGATGATATATTATGGGATAATGAAGATAACAACAACTAAGAAGAATCTGACCCTGAATGTGAAGTAGACTCTGATATTGATTCAGATGCAGATATCGACGGCTCAGAAGATTCAGAAGAAAGTGATGAATAACATACCTACTGATAAATTCTGGTACTATTGTTAATAAATTGAATTCTATTATAATAAAAATATTTGTTAGATTTATTTTAGTGTTTTATTTTATTTTATTTTTTCTTAGAATCAAAGCTTTTTTTTTTCTGAAATTAAGGTGCGTCTTACAATCGATGGCATCTTAGAATCAAAGAAATACGGTATATATATTTTTATTGTTTTTAGGTTCTAAATTCACCCCTAAAGTGGGTCCCACCTGTTATGATACATCCTATGTATAAATCTCTGCACACCTCCTCTAGTTACAATTTAGCATGGACAGTTTGTGTAGCAATTATTTAGTCCAGGCTAAGTTATACCTAAAGTTTTTAATTTTCTTTTAATTTTTAATTATGCTAAGCATGAGACAGAAGACCAGTGCAATGTTTTGAATATATTCTATTCATTGGTGAAACAGCTTATTTTATCTTCTGAATCTGCCAGTTTTAGCATAGGGTAAGGAAATCTGCTAAATTGAAGTGTAATGTGTGGATATACTGGCTATTTTTAGTTATTTTTTTATCTTCTGAAATCTGTTTAGGTATCCGTTTTGTCAGTGTTAGTGCAGGTTAAAGAAATTTGTGGAATTTATTTACAATTGGTGTTGGTTAAACTGGTAGTGTTTTATTATTACTATAAAATCAAAGTTGCTTTGCAGGCAGTCGGTTGAACTTTTAATTGAGCAGATATTTTTTGTTATATTCGCTCAGTTAATTGTTTTGATCCGTAATTTCATTATGGATCAAAACATTATTCATTCCTCACATGGCTATTTGTAATATGCTTACAGCTGGCTGTAGTCCATTTGCCTGTATAGCAGGTTGGGTTTTCTAATAACAATAAAACCAGTTAATTAATGTATGCAGTGGGTTATATTTCAGGAATGTTATGAAATAGCAATAATTCATAATTTATAACAAAAAAAAAGAAAAAACCAATCAGCACACACAAACAAATATAATATCCATTGCTTCAGCTACAATATATAGAGAGGCTATGTGATATGTATGAAAAAAATAAATAACGATTGCCAGATTTTTCTTGGTCCAATTTTAATGAAATTTGATTTGGTTTGACAAATCTTTCTAAAAGGCTCAAATATAAATTTTATAATGATCTATCAGTGAGGAGTCAAGTTATTATGTGAGAATGGAGAGATACATATGACATTTTATTATTATTATTGATTATATGCATTGCAACTTATAATATGGAATTGACATTGAAAATTCTTTTCTTTTTTTGATAACTTAGCATAGAGCAAATGACTGAATCATTTCAAAGGTGTGAAAAAAAGGGAATTGTTCAGTTGGCTAGGATACTTCAATATCTAGAATGCCCACAATATCTAAGAAAGCATTTTTTCCCCATTCACAAAGATTTACAATATGCTGGTAAGTTATTATAAAATTTTGTGTTTCTGTAAAACTTCATTATAAATGAATAAGGATGTACAGTAGTCTCAGTAATCCAAGATACAAAAGATCAAAGCCAACTCAGATTGTATGAGATAGTGTTATTTTTATTAAACTAATGAATGATAATAAAATTATGTAATTAAAAAATTCCCAAAAAAATGCAAAAATATTTTAGCTCTGTATCAAGTTAATAATTGAAGTATTTCAGTATATTTTTTTTAGCAGATGTTTAAATAGATATAATGGAAAAAAAATTGGTTCTGTTGTTTTTATATCCACTAAAATCCTGGTTAATTCCAAGTTAAAGGGAACAAAATGTACCTATTTCAATATAATGAGGTTTGAAGTATCCATACAGCTTCAGAACATGTCGCTATTAATAGTGACATGTTCTTAAATAATAGAAATTTTTAGCCGGATACTCTTATTAAACTTGTACAGAGTTTTAGTAATTCTCATTGAAAATACAGTAGAATCTCATTAATTCAAGAAATAAATTTTTGGGTTTTGTAAGTAATGATGTCTTCCAAAAATATTAAAACATTGTTAAACTTTTATTGTTAAAAGATGTTCTTGTTTATACTTTGGCACAACCACCAGGTCAGAGGAGTTTACTTTTGGAACATTTTCTTGGGTAGCAATTTGTGACAAGTGTATTATCACAATAGTCGGAGAGAATATTGTGATAATGCACTTGAAAGGCTTTGTGTTGAAGAAAGCTGTGTATAATCATTGGCAGTTGACCTTGAAGTCCTTTGTTACGGAGATCTTGAAGAATACAATATTGCCAAGTACACTGGTGTGCAAAACTTAAGGACCAGTAAGGTTTTCACCTATAGCTTCTCGTAGGAGTGGCCTGGATATGGAAAAAAGCATACCAAAGGAACCTCATGAGGTACAGAAATGATGAAGGAAACAACACCGACACAACAACAGAAACAAAACGGTACAGAGGGACTTTATTGAAAAATGGCGACATAGCACTGGCTGCCATGATACAGATGCATCACTGCCAAAGATGGAACAAAGGGAAGAGGTGGTCCTCAGTAGGCCACCCCTAATGTCGATGCAGGCTTTGCAATGCCATTGTTCATACTTAGAACAATGTTGTTGATAAGTTCTTTTGGTAACATCGCCCATTCCTCTATCAGCGGCATCTTCAACTGGTGGGTGTGGACGTGGCACTAGGCATCTCCCCAGAGCGTCCCATATGTGTTTGATGGGATTTATATGGGTGGAACGGGCAGGCCAATCCATACGAACAATGTCTTCACTTTCCAAAAGCATATCAACAGCCGCAGTGTGATGGGATGTGGTGTTGTCATCCATAAACACGAACTCAGGGCCAATGGCACCTTGGAACAGATGTACATGGGGAAGGATTACCTCAGTACAGTAGTGTGCACCTCTTACAGTACCACCTTCCAGTATCTGGAGTTGTGTACGTCCATCCAAGATAATGCCTCCCCAGACGAGACCACCTCGACTGCCATGTCGATCCCTTTCAGTGATGTTTGCAGGGTGATACTGTGTGTGCCAACCTCTCGCCAGATTAGCTGACATCCAGAATTGCTCCTGAGACTGAATCTACTCTCATCAGTAAAGAGTACCATGCCCCATTGTGCTGCTGTCCGGTCCTTGTGTTCGATGCACCACTCTAAATGGTGTCTCTGATGGGCAGGTGTTAACGGGACATAGCGTATTGGCCGTTGGGCAAACAGTCCACCTTTTGTGGAGTCGCCTGGCCACAGTAAACCATGATATTCTACGTCCTGTAGAATATCATGGTTTGCAATGGATGATCCCGCTGTCTAGTGTCAGCCCCTCTTAGCCTGTAGGAGTGTATGGCGGTCATCATTTGGTGTTGTTTTTCGTGAACGACCACCATTGGTCCTTCATACAGCTGTACCTGTCTTTCTGAAGGCCGACCACACGTGAGATGATGCTATGGGCAATATCAAACTCTGCAGCCACACTCCTCGCACTTCAAGCTTCCCAATTATTCGACCCCGGGTAAAGTCATCCAGATGTTGTCTACTGGCCATTTCGTTGTCTGTAGCACTGTATGAAACCAATTGAACGTCTGTAACAATTGTGCTCATCATTCGGTAATTTGCACATAACTGGTGAACTGCTGCTTTTATCTGTTTATGTGAGCCCTCTCATCACTATTCAAATTTTTGCATGAGCACCAGTTTTCTACTGAACAGCCACAGTTATGCAAATCAGCACAGGCTGTTTCATTTGATTTTGTGGTTGTAGCCGTTAGAAATAGTGTTGGTCCTTAAATTTTGCATGCCAGTGTAGTATAAAAGGCTTCTTCAGTATCTACACATACCATGACAAGATGTTTATTTCTAATAAAAGCATTTTATACTTTAAGCCTTAACCATAGAATCTAATGTGAACCTTCTTTTTTTTTTTTTTTTTTTTTTCGGAAACCATATTCATCCTATTCATCAGACTTTGGGATTCTAGGTAACATATCGGATAGTTGTTCATTATCTTTTCCATTGTCTTACCTAAACAGCTAGCGATGTATACTGGATGTTAGTTACATGAATGAGACTGAACTTTACCAGTTTGGGGAAGGCCAGAACTGTTGATTGACACTGAGATTTGGTAGTTACTTTTAGAAAAAATCCTGTTAAAGAATAGTAATACCTTTGTTATCAGCTTTTGAAGCATGATATAATAGATCCCATTAGGTTCTGGTGCACCATATGCTGGTTTATTTAGGATTCCTGCAGTTCATATATGGTAAAGGGTTGATTATATGAAAGAGATAGATTGGTATCAAAGTTTACTTTATGCCACTCAGCTTTAGCTTTATCTTGTTGAAAGGATGGATCATATGCAGATATAGCTGAGATTCGAGAAAAGGATTCTTCCAGAGTATTTGCTATTTCTATTGGAGAGTACAAGACCTGTCCATTCCAACTTATAATCGGAGATGGTGTTAGTGGAAATTTGCATTTCTTTTTTTTTTTTTATTGCATTCCAAATTATTCTTCTGTGCTCTTTGTAATATTTGATGATATGAAGGGCAGGGTGGTTAATGACAGTATTCTACTGCAACAGGATCTAGAAAAGTTGGGCAGATGGGCTGAGAAATGGCAATTGAAGTTTAACATTGACAATTGCAGGGTACTGCATATCTGTAGTAGTAACCCCAGAGTAACATACCAACTGTGTGGTACTACACTCAGGGAAATGGAAAATGAGACCTGGGGGTAATTGTGTCAGATATGAAGTTCTCTGAGCAATGCAGACAGGCTGCCAGGACAGCTCACAGGGTTTTGTCAATGATATACAGAAATTTTTCTAGCAAGGATAATAGAATAATAAGAAAGCTTTTGGCAATTTTATGCTTGAGACTGAATAACTCTGATTTGGTAAATATAACCAACTCCAGTGTCATCTCTTCTGCTGGTATTTTCTGTTAAGTTCCCAAAAGATCAAATTCATCAGTGCTAATATATGACATTCCCAAAGTGTTTTCAAAGAAGAAATTACAGAGGCCTTATTTAATAAAAACTTACTAGACTTTGGATTCATGTTAGAAGTTTAACAAAAAATTTCCTTCAGATTCAGTACTAAAAGTAAATATGCTCAAACAATGCATTGGATAATAAGCCTTTCTCCGTGCATTTATTTCTTTCTCCAGCAAAATTTTCTTAGGCTGGAGCTCACATCATCATCAACCCTTTATCATTGTAATGCTGTTTTCAGTGCTTGAGTTATGGTCATACAACACATTTCTGCACACATAACTCTCCCTATTGTGGTTGCTGTTCCCAAAGTGGCCATGTGTTTGCAGACTGTTCAAATAAAACATTAATGAATAGTCTCAATTTATCCTCTTCTTCACTACTCCTACTTCCTACATTTCTTAAATAAAAGAAATGTTATTACTCCCCAATAGAACCAAAATTTAACTAATTTATGTAAATTGGTTCATGGGGCACATAAACTATATCACCACAGTACCCGGCTCCTGACTGATGTTGAACATCTTCGCTAGTAGTATATTACTCTTAAAAAACAATACACAAAGGCCATTTTTCAAAGTAAACTTGAAACCTG
The DNA here is from genome assembly GCF_048544385.1 of Mastigoproctus giganteus. Taxonomy (NCBI): domain Eukaryota; kingdom Metazoa; phylum Arthropoda; class Arachnida; order Uropygi; family Thelyphonidae; genus Mastigoproctus; species Mastigoproctus giganteus. The sequence goes on along the minus strand of NC_143576.1, from coordinate 92,855,252 downwards.
GAAATCCTACATCATGGAGCAAGGTAATCGAAATCCCTGGGGGGTATAGTTTACAAATTGTTCACAGTGGTATAGTTTACAAATTGTTCACAGGGTATAGTTTACAAATTGTTCATTAAAAAGTCTTCTTTCAACACACTAACATTCAATAACATAGAAATGTTAGATTGGATAGACACTATCAATTGCTTTTTAGATGATAATCCTGTGGAAGAATTCCCCAGTCACAAACTTGGAAGATGATTAAATACAATTTCACTACCATTTTCGTCCTCAGGTCAATTTGGCAAAAATAAGCCCCAAAAAATGTCCAGGGGAAGACCCTATTGAGGGTTAAATGGCATCAAAAATTCTTACATATTTTGGTTAAACTACTCAACAAATGCTTATATTAAGATCTTTCTCTACAGTCTCCAGAAATCTGCAATTTTGAAAATTCTCCTCAAACCTGGCAAATCAATTGACAATCCCCATTCTTTTAGACCTATTTCCCTTGTAAGTCACTTAGGAAAAGTTTTTGAGAGACTTTTGTCTTACTGTATTATTAGTCTTTTGACTGAAAATAAATTCTACACTGAAAATCAATTTGGCTTTTCTTTCTAGAGTCGGTGCTTTCATAAGTGAACTGAAGATGCTTTAGTTCACTTATGAAACTCATGACTTATGCACAACGTAAATACTCCTTAGCCATATATGTTGACTTCGAGGGCGCTTTTGACTCTTTGGTGGGAGAGTGCCCTCGAATGTCTTAGATCTTTAAACTGTCATTTTGACTTATATTGCACTTTGAGAAATTATTTTTCAGACAGACACATTTGTGTTGCTTCCAACTTCCAGGCAGTTTATAGAAAAATTAATCATGGTTGCCCACAAGGTTCCATATTTGGTCTACTAATCTTTGGAATTTGATTTTAAATCAGTGACTGCTTAAATAATGCGATGATTATCAGTGAATGACATATGCAGACGATCTTGTCTTTGTTTGCTAACTCCAGGGCCCGGATAGAAACTCAAGTTAATAACATCTTACAGGACTTATCAGAATGGGTTAAAACTAAAGAACTAAAAATTTCAACATGCAAGAAATTTTGACAACATTACTTGAAAATAATGGAAGTCACTTCTTAATTTTGTTTTTATTTTTTCTTATATACTTAAAGCAGGGGTAGGGTAGAAACCTTGTGACTGTAAGGAATTGTAAGATTCAAACACTAATTCTCAATTAGGAACAATAATTTTACCATCGACATACTGACTTTTCTATTGCTTTGTTAAATCCACTACCTATGAAATAGGTAATTTCATAACTGCTAATCTATGGTTTACATATTCTTTTTTTTTTTTAGGCCTATTAAATCCTTTGGATGCTCCACACCATCAGAGAGTAACAGATGTTTGTGAATATAGGGAAGGTGTTGTTTTAAACAAGCCTGTAAAAAGTGGAAAGGGGTGTTTTGTTAATGTAGGACTACAAAAGGTTTGTGGCTTTCTGTATTAAATCCATGTATGTTACCACAGATGTTATAATGCATATGACTCTTCTGTATTATAGCTAATACAAAAGAGTCTATTATAGCTAATACAAAAGAGTCATATACATTACATATGAATGTTTTTGTATTAACCACAAGAATCTTGGATCATTTAATTTTTTTTCCTACTCCTCTCTATTCATAGACTTTAAAAGTAAGAATTTCGCACCATTTTTATTTAATTTTTACAGAAGTCAAGAGTTCAAAATTGAATAATAAAGTACAGGTAACCCTTGTATAACGTGGAAGTTAGGTTCCAGAAATATCATGCGTTATAGAAATCGCATTATATGAGGTTCAGGTTTCATACAAAATGTAGGGTTATGTTCCGTAGTGTTTTTTTAATTATAAAAACAACAATGACATTCAACAAAAACATATTCTATTCATTCAAGAATTCATGTAACTATTTAACAGATACATAGCATAAAATTATAAAAATTAGGAATTGTACATAAATTTCATTGCACATAATGTAAATTTCAAAATTAAAGAAATGGATATTTTAATCATCATCACTGTCTTCAGAAAATATATTTTGTAGATATTCTTTATTTACGAGTGGCTGGATGTCATTATCACTTGAAATCTCTTCGACATTTGTATCTCGCTGGGTACTTCAGCTGGTTTTCTTACCAAAAAGTCGGTAATAAGACCTTGCTTACCACAATGTTGCAATTTTTTATTAAGTTCGTAATATGAGGCTAAACAACTGTCCAATTGTCTTTTGAATTTTTACCAGCACTCTGTTGAGGGATCATTATCTGTAAAATAACTTCATAACTTTTGTGCCAAATTTAATCCTTCTGCTAATTTCTTTAGACTGAACTCTTTAACGGATTCGACACAATCAGAATCTTCAGTAGAACTTTCCCCACTATTTGTATTTGCTTTGCCATCTTCTGTTAATTGAACCAATTCCTCCTAATTTAAATCTGTTTCTTCATCAATTAATTCACGAATTTCATTTTTAACCATATTGGAAAATCCCTCTAATTTGGCACCACAAATGTGTGCAAGGTTTGTTATATGACTTAGTTCAGCATCCACAGGAGGTACGAAATTTTGATTAAGGATGACACCAGGCCATATTTTTTTCAAGAAACCTTTCAGTGTAGAGGGTGTTAACTCCTTTACACATAGAGAAATAATTTTTACATGATTAAATATTGAAAACTCTTTCCACACTTGAGGCAGTGTCATGTTTTGATTAGATTCCATTTTTTTTCAAAATTAATTTGAATGTTTGATGAATATAATATGCTTTAAATGTTGAAATTATCCCTTGATCAAGGGGTTGAATAAGTGATGTTGTATTAGGCAGCAAATAAATATTTTAATATTCGGATAGGTTACATTTTTTGAGTGCCCTGGCACATTATCTAAAATTAGTAAAATTTTTAAAGTCGATTTTCTTTTTCTTTGTGTATCTTTCTATATCAGGCACAAAACAGTTAAAAAGCCAATTTTCAAATATGCTAGCTGTAAGCCATGCCTTTTTGTTGGCTCTCCAATAAACTGGGAGGGGTGGACTTGTCATTCGCTTTCATAGCATGAGGATTTAAAGATCAGTTAATTAACATTACTACAAAACAGTAGAGTAATTCTGTCTTTAGAAACTTTGAATCCAGGAACTGTTTTTTCATTTTTCGAAATATAAGCGCATTTTGACATTTTTTTCCAGTTTAACTCAAATTCGTCTGCATTGAATACCTGTTCTGCACTATATCCACTTTCTTCAATGATTTTTAAAAGTTCTCAGAATTTTCGGGCAGCATCTATGTCTGCTGATGCTGATTCTCCTTGGAGCTGAAGATTATGCAAAGAAAATCGCTTTTTAAAATTTTCGAACCAGCCCTGTAAGGGCTGGTTCAAAATTCATGCTGAGAGCCTTCTTCTGAAAAATCTTGTTCAAGTTCTTTTAAATATCGATAAATTTTGAAGGATTTTTGTTTAATAACGTTTCTACTCAAAGGCATTTTCTTGTGAGTGCAATCTTCAATCCAAACCATTAGAGATTTCTCCATTTTTTTTTTTTTTTTTTTTTCATTAAAATATCGCATGCATGAGCAGTGTGCTTTGCACTTATCATTGACCCAGCAATAACACTAGCTCTGATTTTCTGCTCATTTTGTTTGATTGTACGAATTGTTGATTCATTTAAATTCAAAATCCTTGCAACAACTCCTTGTTTTTCTCCATTTTTCAACCGATCCAAGATTTTAATTTTTTCTTCGAGAGAAATGAATTTTCTTTTCAATGTTGGTTTTTTTCCTTCTTTTGCAGTTTTGGTTGCCATTACTATAGAAACAAATTTTTTTATTTGCCAAGGGGTATTCCCTGAATAAATTCACTATTTATAACTACTTGCACAACAATTAACTCTTTATAAGGTAAATAAATTGGCACAACACAAAAAAATATGTATGTATGTACTTGCGTGTTTTCCCTTATATAAATTTGGTCCTGGCAACTACACCCATTATACGAGCAGACACAAATTTAACGAACATAAAGTTTGATGTAAAAGTGTGTGAAAAGAAGCGATACAGCAATTTGTAGATCGCGTTATATCGAAACCACGACCGTGTCATACAAGGGTAGCCACAATTTATAAACCACGTTATATGAAAACCACGTTGTATACGTACCACATTATATGAGAGTTGCCTGTACTTTGTGTGGGAGTAATGCTCTATTTATCATGCTGTGGGTAAAATGGATATATATGTGTTATATTGCCATTTTGATGTTTTCAGCCTGGTAATCTTAAAAAAATTTAACTTAATGGTTTTAATAGTAGTAATGGCAAATGAGGCAAGAAAGCATCTTATAGCATCAGCCAAAAATAAAAAAATAAGCCTATACAGTTCATCCATCCATACCCTCCAAGGATTGGTCTACTTCTTTCTTGAATTTATTCAACCCATTAACTTCCACAACAGATAGAAGCCTGATCCAACAATCAACCACCCACTGACTGAATGCAAACTTCCGCACATCTATCCCGCAACCATCCTTCTTCAATTAGAATTTATGCCCCTTGTGTGTATTTTCAGCAAGTGGAAGAATGCCATTAACATTCTACTTACCCAATTAATTCAAGGCTTTAAAGACTTCAATCAGATCACCCTGCAAGTGCCTAGTCTACAGAAGCTGCAATTTGCAGAACAAGCCTTTCTAGGTAAGAGCACACTTTTGTTTCCTTTACCTGTCTAGTTGCCCTTCTCTGCACCTGTTCCAGCAGATCTTCATCCTTACTAAAGTGAGGCCAAAAGACCTGTATGCAGTACTCAAGGTGTGGCCTGACCATTGCCTTGTACAAGAGGATAATCACCTCCTTATCCCTGCTTGCAAAGTTTCTATATATAATTGACAAAACTCCGTGAGCTGTTCTGGCAGCATGTCAGCACAGCTCAGAGAATTTCATATCTGGCTGCACAATTAACCCCAAGTCTTTTTCATTTTCCACAACCCTGAATGTAGTACCACACAGTTGATACTGGGATTACTGCTACCCATATGCAGAACTTTGCATTTGTCAATGTTAAACTTCAACTACCGTTTCTCGGCACATCAATCCAATTTTCCTAAATCTTGTTGCAGTAGCTCACCCTGATGCCAAACACAATCAAAAGCCTTTGAAATGTTCAAGAGCAACTGCTTGAGTTTCACCAAACTTTTCCATTGGATTTGTCCACAGACGAGTAACATAAGCCAGCATATCACCAGTGGATCGACACTGACATAATTCATACTGGCAATCATTGATCAGATGGAAAGTTTCTAGATAGTTTAAGAGTTGGTGGTTAATTGATTTCTCCATTAATTTAGAGAGAGTAGAAGTAAGTGCAATGAGACAATAATTGGATGGGAGGGATTTTTCACCCTTTTTAGGAACTGGATGGATATGAGCAAATTTCCAAACAGAAGGGAAAATACCTTTGGAATAAGACAGAGAAAAAAGGTTACACAAAACAGAAGTTCAGAAGTACAGGTTTTTGGAACAAGTGAAGAAATACTATCAGGACCTTGTGCTTTCTTAGCATCAAGATTGTTTCAAATCCTTCTAACATCCTTTTGATGGAAGACCACAGGAGTCATTGAATGGACCATACTGGGAATTATAGGAGGTGGTTTACCAAGATTATCAGTACATGAGTTGGAAGAAAAGTAGGATTCTAGCAGATCAGCTTTATTTTTGGCTGAAGTGGCAATAGCATCTGGTTTTGACAGAGGTGGGAATAGGGATGGGCAAAAGTTGCAGCAAATAGTTTTGGTAAGAGACCAGAATGCTCAACTATCATTTGTACAAGAAGCAAGTTTTCTATACTTAGCCTGTTCAAAATCTATTTTGGACTGATTAATAACTGCTTTACAATTGTCGCAATCTTTGGTGTAGAAAATGAAGCTGGAGCTTTGGATGCAAGCCAATTGCGATATGCAACATTCTTATCTTGAACAGCCTTAGTTCATTTATTGGAAAACCAAGGTTTAGATAAAGAATGAGATTTTAAGGTGGAGTGTGGAATAAAGGATTATCCCTAAGAATAACATTCACGGACACAATCTCAGCAGATGTTGTAATCAGAAGATTTGAAACAGTAATCTAACCAAATCTTGCAGAACATCCCATTTTGCATTCTTGTAATGCCAAACAACATAAGGTTGAGAATGGCTGCAAGAGAAAGGCTCCATTGGAAAAGAGACCATCACCAGTTGTGATCTGAGATCACACCTTAAAAAGATTGTTTGTGAGAAAAAGATCAAGCACGTTGGCTGTGTGGTTAGAATTATCTGCTATTCTTGCAGGTAAATGAACAATCTGTGTGAGGTGATTAGTAATTGCAAAAGCCTCAGCATCTCAACCATCTGGGTCCATGTGACTAGAAAATGGGAGCCAGCTGGAGTTGTGAACATTAAAATCACCAAGGAAAATTATCTCACTGTTACGAAAATTGGACTGGAGAAAGTCAAGTTTCAAGGAGAGGAAGTCAAAGAGTTCTGAGTGATTAGTGAAGTTGGGAGAATGATAGAGGCAACAGATGAATTTGACAGAATGTGGTAGAGAGATTTTAAGCCAGATGAGATTCCAAATTTCTAAGAATGACAGGGAATATCAGAATGGACATATGCACAAGTATTGAAGCAAAAGGAATCGTACAGCAAATAATTCGGACCACTGAGATGAGCAGTTGTTGAATCAACTGACTGATAACTGGAATTCTGTTAGAAAAAGTATATGGGGTTTGGCAGATTGTAAGTGGAAATTATTGAGATTAGAACTGAGACCACGTATATTTGTGAAATGAATGAGGAAGTGTTTGGGAGGCTTAGAACTTTTCACAGATAAATTTGTTCTGTTAATTTGACAATTCATGATGTATACAGTAGTAAGAAAAGGTGGAGTGGACATGCTGTATGAAATAATGAAATATTTGGATATGGCATACACATGGCAAGAATATACCCAGCTCCTTGGCATAATATGGCCTCGATAATGCACATTGCATACACACTACTCAGACTCCCTCCATTCTGACAGAGTAGAGGCAGCGAGATTATACACACACACACTAGCTGATCCGGAAGCCTCCTGGAGGGTTACCAATAAGTTCGGTCTCGTGAACTCTCTAGCAGCCAGCCTGGGAATACCGTTTTAGAGCTGTACCCTCGGTCCTTGAGGTTTTCACAGACATTCTCTCAGATATGACAGACTTGCTACCTGGGAGTCTAAAACGCTGATAGAACTGATATTCGGGTGGCACTCAAGTCAAGTGGACCCAATTTCAGCGAAGTCTGGACGGTCTGTGACAGCCAAATCCTCTGCTTGCACCTTCACGATGGTGGGACTATTAGTAATCCTGGGTATAACCTCCATGCACAAGTACATGGTGGGTGACCACCCAGGTGCGAACCAACGTAAGCAGGGGTCGAGGTGTGGTGCCCACACCACATGGAGGAACGCCGCCCTTCTATGTTACCAGGCAGTACTAGGTGGTATATGACTCTCATCAACTGGTGCAACACCACCACTTTGCTTATTGGAGGCTTGAAGTGGTAGAACCCATGTTTAATCTCTAGCGCTAAGTTCCAGTCAACCCTTCCCTATCTCTTCCATCATGCAAAAGTATGATTGATGACTTTTGAAGTTATGATGAACATCGAGGCGAGATCCAATATTCCTTACTTTTCAAGGGTACAGCTCTAAAACGGTGTTCGCAGGCTGGCTGCTAGTTAGTACACCGGACCGAACCTATTGGTAACTCTCTAGGAGGCTTCCGGATCAGCTAGTGTATAATCTTGCTACCTCTACTCTGCCAGATAGTGACTGGAGGGAGTCCGAGTAGTGTGTATGCGGGGAGCATTGTCGAGGCCACGTTATGTCAAGGATCTGGGTATATTCTTACTATATGTACGCCATATCAAAAAATTTCATTACTTCATACAGCATGTCCCACCCACTTTTTCTTACTATTGAATACACCATGAATTGTCAAACTAATAGAGCAAGCTTATCTGCAAAAAGATCTAAACCTCCCAAGCACTTCCTAATTCATTTCACAAATATACGTGGTCTCAATTCTAATCTCAACGATGTCGATTTCCACTGCTCATGGATTCAAAGCTTCCAAAGATAGGCTTACCCTTTTGTTTGTGCAAATGCTAGTGGACACATGATCAAACCGATGCTCGTGTATAAATTGCAGAATCCAAGTGCTTCGAAGGAAAACAATAAAGATCATCTTCCAGTTTATTGGAAATCCAATAAAAAAGTCTGGGTAACAACTACACGTTTTGGAGAGTGGTTTAATGATAGCTTTGTGTGAGAGGTGGAAAGTTACTTAGCTTCAAAATCTTTGCCTTTTAAAGTTCTCCTTATCGATAACATGCCAGGACATCCATGCAGTCTAGAATTTGACCACCCAAATGTTGAAATTGTGTTTTTGCCACCCAACACTGAATCACTTTTACAATCGCTAGACTAGGGTATGATTGCTGTATTTAAGTCCTACTATGTTAGGAGGACTTTTACTGGCTTAATTGAAAAAATGGAGTCAGACTTAACTGTAAATCAAAGTTGGAAAAATTATAACATCACAGATTGCTTGATCAACATGAAGGCATCAGTTGATGAGATAAGAGCTTCCATAATTAACACATGTTGACGAAAATTGTGGCCAGAAGTGGTTGTTGCTAGAACAATGAACTGGTTACTGATATTGTAGCAATTGCACAGGGAATAGAAGGCAGTGACTTCGAAAACATCGATGCAACAGATATTCAGGAACTTATTGAGACTCATGCAGATGAACTTACAGTAGAAGAGTTGGATGAATTAGTAACAAGGTCAAACGAGAACCAAAATGATCCTAAGGAGGGAGAACTTGACGTTATTAGACCAGAATTAAATAGCAAATCATTAAAGGAAAATCTTTAGCCTCTTCATACAACTTTCAGAAAAGGTGGTGGAAATGGATCCTAATTTGGAAATAAGCGTCAAGTTTAAACGAGACCTAGAACAATTATCCGTGCCTTACAGGGAAATTCAAAAAGAATTCAATAAAAAAAAAATGAAGAAACAAACTTCGATTACGAGTTATTTTTCACCCAGCAACCAATATTCTTTTTTTTTTTTGAAAGATTTGTTTACATTTAATATTAAATTGTTTCTTATTTTCATTTCAATGCCTTATGCTTGTATTTCACTATGTACATAGTCATATTATGTAGGTACATATAATACATACATGGACAAAATTTTAGACTAGTTTTTCTTGTTATATATTTCATACTTTGGAACAGAACCCTTTTATTACTATGGGCACCATAACTCAGTATTCGTGGCATTTCTCAGGAACGTAACCCCTGCAAATAGCAGGGGTTTATTGTATTGCCATAAAATTAGAGATGCTTTTTACAGTTGTGGTGATAAATCTTTACTTCCTGTAATTAATTGTGATTTATAACATTAATGGAGAGTGTTTCTATTGTATGAATCACAAATCTTGCTGTGTTTACCTAGATAAATCATTAAGTTTCTTATTTTAATAGTTTTTATTTGGTGAAGAATTTTTTGTACTGGGTGAATATAGCTGAAATGTATCACTTCAGATGAAGTTTGGAATGGATGCTATCCAATGCATGTGGAAATGGAGGTGGGGGGGGAATACAAAAATTTCCAAAAAGAGAAATTGTCACCGTTTATGCCAAATTAAATTTTAATTACATCATGCAGCCATCCTGATGCTTCTGACAGGAAGCCATCCATTTTTAAATAGATGTGGTTAATGCAATGAATCAACAGAACTCAAAATGGCACCTCAAAGAAAAATTTTGCTTCACTGGTTAATCTGTTTTAACAGAACAACAGAAACTCAATGACTGCACTTAGCTGTTTTGCACACTGGTTGGCCAGTAACTTCCCTTCTTTGTAACATATTCAATGTTACCCACATTATTTCCTATGACTTTTGGTTATGGGGATATCTCAAGGATAGGGTCGATTAAAGACATATCTAAGGAAAGCATCATGAGGCCTATTGCTAATGTTCCCCATGAATGTTCTTCAGACAACAGTTGGCTATGCTATGCTGTATCGCCAGCGTAGAGTGTACACAAACGGTCACTATATTGAACATCTCACTTGTTCATTCAAACAGCACTCTGCCAGTTGCACACAGTGTCAATTACGTTTTGTGGAACTTTTTTCCATTTCCATATGCATTGGATAATATATCCATTCCAAATTTCTACCAATAACAACTTTGCACCTATACCCCACCGAGGTTGATGCACTTTAATTATAACCACCTATCTTTATACTGAAGTGGCTTGTCGTTTGCTCTTACAAATTAGCATTTAAGTTATGGAAGCATTTCCCTTCAGGTTTTAAATATGTAATGCTTATAATTTGGGCAAGTTTAATTAAACTGTATGTAATATTATTTCCCTAGTTAATTATAATAAAAATGTTGATTATTAGATAAGTTGACACAACTTAATTGTAAAATTTATTTCAGGATGTTTGTATTAACACAGCCCTTCAACCTGGTGTTAGAGTAACAGTCAAGTTAGATATAGGTAAACTTTTGTTTGTCATGATTATTTGTCAATAAATTATTTTTGTTGTTTGGTTATATATATATATATATATATATATATATATATATATATATATATATATATATATATATTAATACTGAATTCAACAAAATGTTTAAAATTGGTTTAGTTCAGTTTATAGAATTATGCCAAGTTAGTTATAAGAAAGTTTGGCATTATCATGTAAAGTACAGTGGCAGACAAAAAACTGCATCACCTTATAAAAAAGTAACATTTGTAGTGAAGCATATACAATATTGTTTGATTACAGTCATTTTGTTTGTCACAAAGCATTTATTTTATTTTATTATTATTTTTTTTAACACCACATGAATTCATTCTTTCTTCCTTTTCATTCCTTATATCTATTATCATTATTATTATTTTATTTCTTTTTTTATTTATTATTATTCTCACACACACACACACACACACACACACACACACACACACACACACACACACACACACACACACACACACACACACACACACACAGGGTGTCTCAAAAATATTGGTACAAACATTTAGGGGAGGTAGGTAACATCTAAAGGAATGTGAATCACATAGGAACCCATAACTGGAAATGTCACCGTAAGTCGGTATGCTGTTTATCAGTTCGCGAGAGGGACAATTTCTGGTTTACTCATTCAAGCAGTAGTCGCCGCACGAAGAGCATGCATTGATATATATGAACAGTGAGCTGGCAGACATGCACCTAGTGTATGGATTAGCAGAGGGCCCACACGTGTGTGCGCCCCCATGCGGCACAACATCACTTCGCAATAAATGTGTGGGCAGGTATGGTTGGTGACTGCTTATCAACCCATACCTGTTACCATCCCACATGAACTCTGCTAAATATCGGATCTTTCTTGAACAAGTTCTACCAGGGTTACTTAACGATGTTCCAGAAAATGTGAGATGCAACATTTGGTTTCAACATGACTGGGCGCCTGCCCATTATGGAAGGTGTGTTTGTGACCATTTGAACAGGCGTTTTGGGTGTCGATGGATTGGCCATGGTAGACCCATTGCCTGGCCCCCATGCTCACCTGATTTATCGAGCCTTGATTTCTTTCTGTGGGGGCTCTCAAATCTATCGTGTATGAATCGCCTGTGGAGACGGAAATGGATCTCGTGGCGAGACTCATTTGCGCTGCTGCTACTGTCAAAGAAACTCCAGGTGTGTTAGACCGTGTCTGCCAATCCATGCTGCGTCGGTGTCATGCATGCATCGTGTCTCATGGTGGAACCTTCGAGCATCTGTTGTAACATCATGAAATGCAGCCATCTCGTCCTCCTTTGTTAATATTATGTCAGATAAATTTTTCCACTAATTACTGTCTTGTGTCATTTCTGCTTCTTGTGCCTCTGCTACTACTTTCCCATGACGTTTCTGGTTATGGGTTCCTATACGATTCGCATTCCTTTAGATGTTACCTGCCTCCCCTAAACGTTTGTACCAATATTTTTGAGACACCCTGTATATTTAATATATTTTCTCTCTCTCTCTCTCTCTCTCTCTCTCTCTCTCTCTCTCTCTCTCTCTCTCTCTCTCTCTCTCTCTCTCTCTCTCTCTCCCCCTCCTTCTCTGGAGTGGGCCCCCCCCATGAAATCTGGCAACATCAGGTGGGTCAGAGTCTCGAGTTGAGAGAGTACTAGCACTATAGGACTGGCCTATAGTGCTCGTACTATAGTTTTGCCTTCCCGTGGTGTGGGTGAGTATCCAGAATCATCTCTCCAGGTGATTAATGCTTCTGGGTAGCCAAGCAGCCAGACACAACAACAACAGAACATACACACAAGCCTACGTCACACACACATATCGGGCCCATTTGTAGTGATACTGTGTTAAGGCGCCTCCGTAGCCAGGTGGGAAGGAGCAGTAGTGCGTAGCACACGCTTCTTGATTAGACCGAGGTTCGAGCCCGTCACCACCAAATACGGAGGATGCGGAAAGGTCAGGGAATGACCACCGCATATCCCGGAGCAATATGGCCTTAGTTGCTAACGCTCCTAAACACCAAACAACAACAACATAGTGATACTGTTCTTCACAGAGATACGAGGCAGAGTTGAACTGACATTCTAGGAGTCGCCCTTTACAAAAACACATGTTGCAAAGCAAAGGTATTGTGTCAGATAACACTTCTATCGCATCAGACAGTAATTGCAAGGTATTGCATCAGCCGTTTCTGTAAATACGACATTGGAAGGGTATACACGCTCATTAGTATCCTGTTTTGCAGAGATGTAAGCATGGCTCCTTATGTTCAGTTGACACCAAGAAAAAAAAGTGTAGCTGTTGCTCCGTCCCAGGAAGTGCTTTCTATGCGTGCTATCGTTGATAAAATAGGCTGCCACCAGTCAACATTATCCCGGGTGCTGAAATTAAAGCGTAAAACCAGTCATGTGAAAAGACCTGGATCAGGCCCTAAAAGAGTGACTACGCCTTCCCAAGATCGATATTTGAAATGGCTATGCCTTCATAATCGCCGTGCCTTGCTTGTGCTCCTGATCTAAAACTGGACTTTGAGATGGCCTCTGGTGTTGAAACAAGTGCACCAACTGTCCAAAGACTGCTTTGGAATATGGTCTACATGCCTATCGGCCCAAGAAGAAGCCTTTGTTGATCCAACAAATGAGTAAGAAGTGACTTGCTTGGGCTAAAATGCATGTTTCTTGGACAAAAGAGCAATGGGACATTATCTTTTCTGACAAATCGAAATTCAACCTGCATGGCTAAGGGCGCCTCCGTAGCCAGGTGGGAAGGAGCAGCAGTGCATAGCACACACTTCTTGATTAGACCGGGGTTCAAGCCCGTCACCACCAAATACGGAGGATGCGGAAAGGTCAGGGAATGACCACCACATATCCCGGAGCAATATGGCCTTAGTTGCTAATGCTCCTAAAAACCAAATAAACAAACAACAACAAACAAGCATGGCTAGGATGGGAAGCGATATGTCAGAAGACAAAAATCGGAGGCATACCATCCTGACTGCATAACACCGACTGTAAAGCTCCCCGCCGGTCATATGGTCTGGGAATGCATAACAAGCAAAGGGGTGGGGCGAATATAGTTTATTAACAGAATGGTGACTGGAGAAACCTACACTGCTGTCTTGGAGGATTGCCTGAAACCCATTATTAGGGATCACCACACAGACATCCAAAACTGCATTTTTCAACAGGACTCAGCACTTTGTCACACAGCAAAATTGGTAAGTTTTATGCTATTTAGATTTAATGAAGTGTTTGTCTTCTTGTCTCACAAGGATTAAAACTTACTTACACCAATGTTTTCCCTCATTTTTTTCCCTTAATGTGCAGTAAACATCAGAAATGCTGGCATTACAGTGTTGGACTGGTCCTGCAGCAGTGCAGATTTGAACCTTATTGAAAATTGCTGGTACATAACGTTATCTAAAATTGCTCAGAAGAGGCCAACAAGTAAGATTCAGCTGCAGGAGAGCATTGTAAGGGCGTGGTACCACAAAATTGGGCAACCATATATCCAGAAGTTAATTAACTCTATGCCAGATCATTGCAAGGCTGTCATTATAGCTCGAGGAGGAACAACAAAATATTGAGGACTATTACATTAACTTGTCATTTGTTTGTACACGTAAATGCAATAAAATGTATGTTTGGTTGTCATAATTTGAGAAATCATGCCATTTGCATGATTTCTCAAATTTCCATTAATTCTATACATTTTACTTTTTGGGAAGATATTTATGGCAATTAGGTATATGAGGTGGAGTCTTTTTATTCGATTTCATTCACAGAGGTATATATATCCCATCTAGCAAATGCATTTCGAACACTTCTGCAACCTACAATGCAGTGCAAAACACATTATTTGCAAAATTCACAAGTAATGCAGTTTTTTTGTCTGCTGCTGTTAATTTGCTACTCTTAACAAATTCACTTCATTTATATGTGGGCCCAGTTATAAACTTGCTGAAATCCACTTCCATCTGAAGTCAACTTAATTTTCCTAAAATAATTTAAACCAGCAACCTGCAGAGTTACACACAAGATTATTTTATTTAATTATTCCAGTTAAAGTATTTATATGAATGTCATAACAAAAGCAAACAAATGCCTGTCTTTTCAAATGATGCATATATTTAGTTGCAATTTAAAAGCTTTTTTCTAGGTAGATTTTTTTTTTTTAATTTATATAGACACACAAGATATTAGCAGGCACCTTTGCCTTTGAAGACGGCCTCTGTAGCCGAGTGGGCAGGAGCGCGAGTGCAGTAGCACACGCTCTTTGAGTAGACCGGGGTTCAAGCCCCTCACTGCTGAATACGGTCGATCTGCCAACTCACACTGGACCAGCGTGGTAGATTATGGTCCATTTCCCTCAGCATGAATTGTTGAGGAGGCTTCCATCCTGCAGTGGGTTGATAATGGCTGCACTTTACTTTTGCCTTTGAAAAGTTGCTGATCTAAACCATCAGTTTCCTCAACTGCCACTTATATTGTATGTCACAGTTAAGTTTCATTCCATTTCAGGATATTGTATATAATTGTCTGTGATGATCCTTGTCTATAATCTCTTTACCTCATTCAGTTGGATTTATTTGATATACAGAGAAGGGCAATGAGATTAGTGATGGGAACAAAGGGGTGCTCTTACCAAGAAAGATTTCAGTTCTGCAAATTGCATTGTCTGGTCACTAAGCACCTGCGAGGTGATCTGATTGAGGTGTATAAGGTTTTGAACGGTTTGAGGAAGCTCATTGCTGATGGGATTCTTCCTATTGCTTGGATTAAGCACTTGAGGGGGCATAAATTCCAATTGAGGAAAGACAGTTGCAAAATAGATATACAGAAATTTGCCTTTAGCCAGTGAGTGGTTGATTGCTGGAACAAACTTCCATCTGTAGTGGAAGTTCGTAGCTTAAATAAATTCAAGGAAGAAACTTTTGGAGGGAATGAATAGGTGAATTGAGAAGGTTTTTTTTTTTTTTTTTGGCTGTGCTGGATAAGATTGCTTTCTTGCATCATATGCCACTACAAATGCTACCCCTACAGTAAAAGGTGCCTCCGTAGCCAGGAGCAGCAGTGTGTAGCACACGCTTCTTGATTAGACCGGGGTTCGAGCCCGTGATTACCAAATACGGAGGATGCGGAAAGGTCAGGAAATGACCACTGCATATCCCCGGAGCAATATGGCCTTAGTTGCTAATGCTCCTAAAAACCAAATAACAACCACCACCACCACCTACAGTAAAAAAAAAAGTTGCAAACTCATATACAGGGTTGTTAAAATTAAAGTATCCCGATGTAGAGGGCTCTGGAGCGAGTTCTAAGACTCGTACTGAAGAGAAATTTGGACAACGGGTATAATAAAGAATCGCTCTCCATTTATTGGGAAAAAAAAATAGTTAACACAGCACCACATAGTGACAAAATTTGTCACTATGTGGCAATACAAATCACTTGAACAGCACTACCATTGTTCAATATGTCCTCCATTTTGGTCAACAACAGTTTCCATTCGAAGAAAAGCATTTTCTACAGCAGAATGTAACATGTCAAGTGGAATAGCCAGTACAATGACGTCTAATGCTGTTCTTCAGATCTGCCAGAGTTTGACATCCTTCCCGATACACCTGGTTCTTCATAATACTCCACGACCAGAAGTCACATGGGCTGAGGTCCGGTGATTGGGGTGGCGAAAATGTCTGGAAACAATGGCTGATGACCCGTTCATCTGTAAAGTGTTGCCTTAGCAATCTTTAGATACAACGGTGGATGTGGGGTAGTGCACCACCTTGCATGAATATGGTATCCTGAAGGCACCCAAGTTGTTGTAGCTCTGGTATTGTGAAATTTGCCAACATTTCATAATATCGCTGTCCAGTGATGGAACAGTTGTGGGGGTCCAGTTGGTGTTACCTGTTCAAAAAAGTATGGCCCAATCATGAATGTGGCCGTAAATCCACACTGTCACTTTTGGAGAATGCAACGGGACCTCTTGGATAATTCGAGGGTTTTCTGTTCCCCAAATGTGACAGTTGTGCGTATTCACTTCTCCATTTAAGCAGAAGTGGACTTCATCACTCCAAAGGATGTTCCATGGCTAAGTGATATCCACTGTCATTCACTGCTGCTTATATTCGCGACAGTTCTTTCTGTATGCTATGGGGCACTGCTTTTTAGTAAATGAAAGGGATTTCTGTGAAGAATCGTCACGTCAAGTAACACTGTCATCTGTTGTTTGTAGCATATTTGCTAGAAAAGCTAATTTACAGTGCAATTTATTCATGCAGCTTAATAAATTAAATATCAGTATGCAAGGCTCAGAGGAGAATTTACTCACTTCTACTGACAATTTTGTTCACCTTTTGTTGGAAATTTCTGCCAGTTGCTGGAAATTCACTTTAATAACATTAATATTAGCAAATTTTGAATCAAAATTCATAATGAATTTCCATGAATTTCTGAAATGGCAATTAGAATTGCCGTTTTCCACTTCCTACTTGTGCAAAACAGGGTTTTCTGCTTTAAACGAGATTAAACAAAGAGAGAGAGACAAAGGTTGGTAAAAGAGGAGCTGAGAGTAAGCTTATTCACAATAAATCATCATAATAAAAAACCGTGCCCCCATCAGACCCAACTGTCTCACTGATTAAAATGTTATAATTGTATTTTTGTTTGTTTTTATATAATTAATTAATTAATTTTTTACATGTTTTCTTTTAAATTTCATATAATTCATGTATTATTAAATATACCCCATAACCAGAAGTCGTAGGGTATATTTAATACTTGACAGAAATAACTTCCCACTTGTAAACATCTGAGTATAGTAGTAATCGTAGTGTGTGTCACAAAGTTTTAGCTTCTTTAGAAATGTGCCGCAGCATCAAAAAGGTTAAGAAACACTGCTCCAGGCAGTGTAATTTGACGCTAAGGAAAATCCCAGCCATGATGTAAATTGCCCATGGTTCAATCAGTGTGCCACTATTGAACAGTTGTTCCTTTCGTGTGCCTCTCCTTTTATAGCACTCATTTACTGACTGCAATTGAATGGACACAAAATTGTGGTATCATTTTGATACATGTTTGCATCTGGCAGTGAATGTGTTAAACAACTGACTTTGCCTACTAAACTAAGGCAAACTTTAACCAGTGAAGATAATATATATTGGATATCTTTACCTTTTTGCAGCTGATCCACTTTCATCACATTATCTAACCAGTGATCACTTAATGTGGTGCTTAGATTGGCACACCTTAACTTGCACTTCTATAAGTTTTATTATTGCATCCATGGACTTTGTGCATTATGGTCCCATATGCTGCTACACTGCAAACCAACCAACTAATGAATGTGCCATTGTTGCAGGATCATATGACACCCTTGATTGGTGTGTGTGTGTGTGTGTGTGTGTGTTTTTAAACTCTAAACATTAAAAGTATTAGAACCTGTAGTACCAAGGTACCATGTGTGGATTGAAGATTGGGAAAATAGAAGATACTTCTTGACATTATACTTGAATGTCTGTAGATTCTAATTTTCTGGAAATATATGTGAAGGAAGGTTGTTCCAGAAAGCTGAAGTTGAAGACATAAGAAGAAAAGTTTGTTCTGCGAGTTTGAAGTTGGACAGTAAATGGATGTTCACTGGTTTTGGCACATGTTTGGACTGGTTTGGAAGAGAGAGGAAGAATTACAGAAGCCAATTCAGATGAACAGTCCATGGAAGTATCTGTAGAAAAGGTATGCAGCAGATATCGAGCAGAGTGATTTTGTGAGAGGTAGATCATTAATTAAGATGGCTGTCCTCTTTTGAATGGACTCCAGAAGCTTGAGAAAGGTTTTGAGACACCAAAACCTCTCTGTATATGTGGGCACAATATTCCATGGTAGGGCAAATTTGAGATTTGTACAAAGTGAGTAGTTGTTCAGAAGGAAACTAATGCCAAGAGTGAAAGAGAAACTGATCTTTTAGATGCAGAGATTTGTGATGTGCTTATGCCAAGAGAGACCAGAAGTCAGGATAATCCCTAATAGATATGTGATCTAGAAATCTTGAGTGTCATCAAATATAAGCATAGAGCTGTAGACTTTTTGCAAGGTATAAAACAGGACTGAGGTTTAGGATTTAAATTAACTAAGTTATCTTTGCCCCATTAGAGAATTACTTGGGATCAGCATTTATGGAATTGGTGATGGATATTTGAGAAGACAAAACTCTTTGCAGAGCAGGATTTCTCAAACTGGAAGGTGGTTGCGTAGAGCTGTAGGATTGCATTGTACTATCACCAGAACTCGGATGGGATTTCCAGTCAGTCAGTAGAAGAAGGTCAATAATATACAAGAGTGGGAGAAAGAACTGATCCTTGGGGAACACCTGCATTGGTGGAGAAGTTAGAGGGCCATTTGCTATCACACACACACACACACACACACACACACACACACACACACACACACACACACACACACACACAGAGAGAGCATTCGAGCACATCCACACCTGTCACCATTCATGCAGTCGGCTGACCATGGCATTGACAGACGATGTTTTAGCAATAGTTGGCTTATTATTTACAACAAAGTGTTTTAAATGTAATATATGGTGCAAAGAATGGTTGAAAAAAAGTTTATTCACATGTGAACTTAAGTGAATTGCAGTTGGCCCCTAAAGATTGGCATAATTATTTGCGGATGAATGAAGAAACTTATTTAGAGCTTCTTTCATTAGTTACTCCAGTAATTAAAAAAAAAAAAAAACGATACTGTTATGAGGACGGCCATTTCACCACACAAGAGATTAACTGCAACTCTGAGATTTCTTGCAACTGTAAGAAGTTATGAAGATCTTAAATTTTCTACAATAATTTTAGCAAAATTCTCAGAAAAATCCCCCAGCTTTATTAAAATTTAATAAAATAATATAGTAATGAATTTTATTATTGACACTGATATTCAAAGTTAAAATTTACTTCTAATCCAGGCAAATTTTTTTATTATTCAGCGACAAAGTTAATAGTGAATTTTTTTTCATAGAATTTATGTAATTATTAATGATGGTTGAATGGGGATTTCCCCCAATCTGGCAGTTGCCAAATCGCTACACACACACTCCGGTTTTCCTGCACAGGCCACTCCAGTTCAGGCAAATCAAATGATTTTTCATATTTCCTCTAGTTGCCTGTGCAGGTCAAAATAACTGTGCAGTTTTATCATCCACACACTCCAGTAGACCTGTGCAGGCATAACTGACAGGCTTACCTGAAAGTGTGTAGCGGCCTTTACTGGTATGCCTGTACATACAGGAATTACCTCACCTAATAACATGCTGTATAAATGGATTATTAATACAACTTCTGATGTTGTATTAATTTATAATATGTTAGTTTCATTTTGTTGCAATTAGTTTATTATAATGATAAAATATGTAGCATACCACATTGTTTAAAATACATATTTTGCAATTGTTTTTGTCTATTTTGTTTTATATAGAAGGTAAAAAGATGAAAGGAGAGGCAGTTTCTCCATCAGTTCCCCGCACAAGGTTAGGACTGTATTGGGGTTATACAGTAAGATTAGCTCAAAGCTTGGGAGCTGTTTTTGCCCAGTGTCCTTTCAAAAATGGCTATGATTTGACAATTGGAACATCAGAAAATGGAGATAGTGTAGAAGATATAACACTTCCTTCATTTAGGTACTCAACCAATTTTTATTTAGTATTTGCTATAAATAATGGAACCATTCCTTTTCAGGATAAACTGAACCCGGAGTACTTCAGAATACATGAATTATTTTTTAATTTTGATTCCATTTCACTAGCATATAGTGTACACCTCCCCAAACTAGATCTCTAGTTGAAAAAAATGTGCATTTACAGAGTGATCATTTTAAATGAAAACTCACACAAATGTGAATAACTTCAAGTGAAACAGATGACATTTTTTTTAGTCCGTGCATGCTGTCATCATCTGTTCACAACCTGTAAAGCTATAAATCCAAATGTTCAATGTATGAGTAGTAATAAACATGGCTTAATGAGTACATATGCCCCAAAACAGAGGCATTTTAAACTACCTGACCCAAAATCATTTTTGTAGATGATTTTGATGTTGTAAGGCACCATCATATCTGCAATATGGAAGCTTATGAAAATGTTCAGAGAGACTGATAATGTGAATGTTATGGAGAACCTGGCATCAGGTCCACAAAAATAGGGAATGTCATGTGGCAGTTGCCATGCAGCACTGAGGAAATTAAGTGTTTTCATACAAAGTTCATGTTATGCTACAACTTTTGCTATGAAATCCAGATGTCAGCTTTATCTTTAGCTGAAGATGCAGTACAACCATCACAATGTAACAGAAGTGGTATGACTTGGCAGAAGTTGCAGCTAATAGCTTTGGCCAGAGATCAGAAGGCTCAACTACAATTTGGAAAAGAAGCAAATTTCCTATTCCTAGCCTGTTCAAAATAGCTTTTTTAATTGATTAATTAAACTTTTTACACTTTAGTGGTGGTGGTGGCACCTTAAATGAAGCTGTAGATCTGAATGCAACCAATTATAATATGCTTTAGTCTTATCTCAAGCAGCCGTGGCACATTTATTTTAGAAAAATTTAAGATTTTAGGATGAAATGGTAAATTTAAAAAAAAAAAAAAAATTCTTGCTATAACCCAGCATGACCACTATATCAGTGCAGGTACTCCATGAAAACCATAAAGTCACTTCAGAAGCTATTGCAGTAAAAGTCTGTCTATGTTTAGGAAGCAAGCCCTCCAATATCAGCCTACTCAGCATGATACATTGCTGTCTGCCACTTGTTTGGAGTGGTCTGGGTTCAGTTCCTGACAATGATTGGAGGAATTCCTAAAGTTGTCCTTGTTGGATGTAGTTAGCCAATCTCAGATTGGGATGTATAAGATTTTTCCCTGTGAGTTTTGGGTTTTTCAGCCTGCATAACATGCAAATTAGCCCATAAATATGCAGTTACTTAGATGTTAATAATATATATTACCAATGATATGTAATACTAATAATATATACTCAGTATTTTTATAAAGCTATAAAAAATTTGAGATTTTTAATCACTAATTAACAATTAACTCGAGATTGTTATTTTAGGGGATCACCTTTCAAGTGACTGGCTATTGCCACCATGTTAAGTGGGCCAGTAGATGTTAAGAATTTTAATTTTAAAAGCCCACAGTATCTCTATTCATGCTGTTTTAACAGTAGGCCTTAAGAATTTACCTAAAACTACTTTTTTGAGCTCCTTATATGACTAATATAAGGAGCTCAAAATATAGTGTACAAGACTAATATAGACTTGTCATTAGGAAGGTTTAGGGATGGCTAAAAATTAATATTCATATCTTAATTGACTTTGACATTAGGAAGGACTACTATCAGCTCAGTTGTGGTTTTGATTTATTTTTTTTAGTAATAAGTGTTCTTTGCTTTCAGACATCTCTTAGTTGTATTTGGTGGTCTGAAAGGTTTGGAATATAGTGTGGATGCTGATGACACTCTTCAGATTGATGATCCACGATTTTTGTTTCAATATTACCTTAACACTTGTCCAAATCAAGGATCCAGAACTATCCGAACTGAGGTAGGCAAATTATATACATTAATTTTGCTATATCCAGTGGATATATATATACTTTTATTTTTCTAAATATAGCTTGTGTTAGTGCAAGACAGTATAAGTAACTCCTATCTTTATTCTGTTCAACATTAGCACAGTATAGAATTGACCTTGGACCTATAGTTGTGCAACACCTAGCAGGTGCTAGTTTTCTTTTTAATTTCTGGAAAAAAGCTTGGTATTTTTGGATTTTGCTTGAACAGTACCAATATTTTATATTTTCTTAATGGATTGCAATATTTATTGTGGGTAACTTCTCATTTTTAATTTAAAAAATTCTGTTTTTTATATTTATTATTTTCAAACAATCAGAAAGAAATATTAATCTGAAAATTAAAAAAAAAAATTTAGATATAAAATATAGATGTGAATCTATTAGTCTGGTCCATTTTCTAGTTAAAGGTTTCTGGTTGAAATTTTAAACATGCACATCTGCATATTTCTGCTTATTATGTATACAAATACCTTTTTAAATTTTTTTTAGTTTATTTCAAAATTTAGCACACTTCACAGCTCATGAAATTTGATACCTATGCATTTTGCTTCCTGCAGGTGGCACCCATCTGTCAAGTGAATATGTTTTATTTCTTCATCTAAGAAAATCTTCATTTATGCAAAAGCAAGCAATAACAAATGTCAAAAACCATGTGAGACCATAGATATTTACTTAACTTGTGGGAGTGGAGAGGCAAGTAATCTTGAACTTCATAGCTGTGTTGGCATCTATCAATTCCCATGCTATTCTTCATGCAAATAAAAGATTTGCAAGAATGGTGGCATGGTACCTGACAGGTGCTCATGTTTAGTTACTTTGAAAAAATAACAAAAATTCAGGAGCTATTGCAGTAAAAGTTTGACTGTATTTGGGAATCTAAAAAACTTTTCTAATCATTAATTAAAGAGTAATGCAGGAGTGTTATTTTTGAGAGGCCCAGTCAGGTCCCTCACCACTACTGCTGAGTTAATTTCCTAGTAGAGGACTGTATGAGAAATGTAATTATTTTTAATAATAGCAAATTTTCTTAATCACTATTATCTACTATGTCTGTGTTAACATATTCTATCATCTTCAGTTTTACAAGGGTTATACCAAAAGTAATACATTTATAACTGAAACAAAGGATTTTTTCCAGATCTCAGTTGACTGCACCCTTAAGATTTTTGAAAAACTTGATATAATTTTCTCAGTGTTAAGACTTCAGTTAACAGCTTTACTTAAAATCCTGGAAAATCATTTTAGAATTTGTTACTCTATTAAAATTAGCACTATTCCATTGTACTCAAAAAAAAGATATCACAGGAAAGACATTTTGTAGCTCACAGTGGATTCTCAAGATCTTTCCACAGAGTGGTGTCTTTTCTGCAGCATTGGAAACTTTGAAAATTTTTAAAACGTTATCATTTGCTGATGATCTGCTTTTCATCCATCCATTCAAATCAGTTGGATCAAGCACTAGCAAAGCTACAATGCAACAAATATCTGATATTAACATTACTTCATCATATCTGACATTCCTTCAGGCTTCAGAGATTGAGTTAAGTGCTGAAAAATTGGCCCAGATGATGTTCTCAGTGAGGAGAGTAAACTGAATGCCTATCTCAATAAGTGGATTCCAAATTAAAATTGGAAACTCTTTCAAAGTTTTCAGTTTGATTTAGGATAGGAATCTGGCCTTTCAAATGACACTACCTACCTAGAAATAAATTCTTCTCTGCCCTTCAGTCTGTGAAACAGGAAGTACTGGGTTTCAGCAACATTAGGCTTGTCAATAAATTTGTTCAAACTTATGTAGTACCGGTGGCTCTTGTACATTACAGATTTGGTCATCTTCCTCACCACCACCACCATACTTTCAGCTGTCCTTGGCTTTTAAGATCTCTCCTGACCTCCCCTTACTATTTCTAGGGCAATCTCTATTCACTGCATGAAAATACCCCCTTGGAAACAAATTTTCACCATTTGAAATATAATTACCTTTCTAAACTTATGTCAAGCAAACTAGGTGCTCCAGACATCTACAGTTATCTTACCCAGAGATAACAGTATTGCCAATCAGCAAACATTAATGGCTTGACCTGCTCTCACCTAAATCAATTGGATTTTTCACTGAGCCTGAGATGATTTGTAAGGACAAGGCCTAGAGATCAAAAGTTTTTGCCAACACTTATGCCACATTACAGTTTTAAATTTTAAAGATCACCATCTCCTACCATGGGGCATGTGTATAAACCTGATTCATGACTATGCATGTTTTGGACAGCATCAATAACTTCTCTGGTACCACTCCATACTCTTGTTAAATGTATTTTGAAGCACTTGTAAAAATATCTGATCATTGCCAGTTGTAATTAGTTTTATTGATTGCTGTATCTGGACTCTGTTTTCATAGTCATCAGGCTTTTCCAGATAAAAAAGCAACTCAGATAAGTATATAAAGTCATATGAAGCACAGTTAGTTGTTCTCACTATGGCACACAGATCTGAGTGATGACTGATATCAAGAGGAGTGTTATTGTTGGGAAATGTGGCAACATTGCCAATGGCCTGGACCATCTAGAGTTGACTGTTTGTGAGGTTATCATGTAATGGAAGTGTGACAGTACCGCCACCAAGAACAACACACAGAAGACCAAGGAAGCTCACCCCATGTCACTAGAAGGTACTTGGAAGGGTAAGATGACAATCTCAAGCATTCCTGCAAAAGCAGGACTAAGGTGTCGACAGGTAATGGGATCTCTATGAATACATTACGTATGGAATTCTGCACTCTGTTTTCATGGTAGTGTGGCAGTAACACACATAAGCCAAACAGCATTAACCACAACAATCGCTATAATTGTTCCATAGAGGTAGTGGAAATTGGATCTAAAGTGATGAATTATGTTACACAGATGGGTGTGTGTGTGGAGCTATTTTGTGGTATGCTTTAGAACCTTTGGTGGTTGTGTGGTGAAATCACAAATGCCAGTGCCTACCTTAACATTTTGATCAGTTCATGTGCCATATGATGTGTTGGTTCTTTGGTATAGACCCATGTTTGTTTCAACAGGATAATGCCTTATGTCATACTGCTGATGCTGTTCAATAATGGGTCACTGATTCATGGATGTGAATGTACAAATTTAGAATGGAACAGAGTACTGATTTTAATCCTATTAAACATCTACAGGATGAATAGAAACGTTGGGTGAGGGACAGACCAGTACGTCCCACCTTGGTTGTTCAACTGGCTGCTCTTCTCCAGGAGTAGAGGATTATACCTGCTGTAGTCTATCATTCTTTTGAAGGAAGTCTACCCAGGAGTGTGTCACAGTAGCCAAAAGGGAGGCCCACCACTATTGAAGTGAGTTTGTCAATGAGAAACCAGCATGTACTATTTTGGATACTTTCTTTTTGTAGGATTAATTATTCAGTCATTTAGGGGTTTGATGGTGCTTCATCATCTAATGCTATAAAATATTTTAACTACTTTAAATACTATAAAATAATAACATTCTAAATAGAATTATATAAGTTGAAAAACTTGAATATATCTGACACATTGTTATAATTTGATAAAATCTGAGTGTATAGGACTCAAACAGATGAATAAAACATAGATGCCATTCATTACTAAAAGATGTACATTTGATTAAAATGTGCCGAACTGTTAATGTCAAAATATCTATGCCTAGGATGATTATCAGTCCTTAAGAAACAGAAATGCATTGTGACAATTCCCTGCATGGAGCCAAGAAAGGATTACTTCCTCTTAGTGAATCTTGCACTGAATAGAGATTGCCAATGCATAATTACAGGCTTGATTTAATTTATCTTGTTGGTAGTGTGCCCGTGCCAAGATTTTTGCTGTCGTGTATATAGTTTTTTGTGACTGGCACGATTCTGTAGCATTGCTAATTTGGCTGCAAAATCATCAGTTGGTCCCACTGTACAGAATTTAAAAACTGTCTGAGACCACAGTAGTCACCTTTACGAAAGCAAAAACCCTTCCTTTTACCCCTGATGGTAGTAATATCTTTAAGTAAATCCCACATCAGTACACTGTGTGATCACTGGCACCCAGTAGTTCCTTTATCTGCAAATTCTTAATGCACAAAAAATCACTGTTGATAACCAGATCAAAAGTATTACTCTCTCTGGTTGCCTCTCAGACATACTGCTGCAGAAAACAATCATCCAATAAATCCACAAGTCTTGCTAGTGTGTGAGTGACCAACCCACAAATTCCAGTCAATATCTGGGAAGTTAATCCCCATTATTAGACATTCTGATTTACTGGCCCACTCTATTTTTCTGTACACTTGTTCGTTGTGCTCATTAGGCCTATAACACACTCCTACTCATTTTTGCTTTCCCAGTGTTTATGTCACACCAAACTGTCTTAATATTGCACTGTCCATCTATGTCAACTGGTGGATGCACTTCCTTAGATTTTGTGTTTCTGAATTAACAGCATAACCCTTCCTACCCTTTCTGTACACATTGTACTCTCCAAATTCCAATTCTGCTCTTCTTATATCTGTGTGGCTTCACTTCTCCTAGTTTGAACATGTTTGCTTACTGTTTCCTTCCAATGAATATTTTATTTTACATTGCTGTCCTTACACGATAGCTTCAATACCTATGGACA
Organism: Mastigoproctus giganteus; assembly: GCF_048544385.1. NCBI lineage: Eukaryota > Metazoa > Arthropoda > Arachnida > Uropygi > Thelyphonidae > Mastigoproctus > Mastigoproctus giganteus. The sequence goes on along the minus strand of NC_143576.1, from coordinate 92,828,333 downwards.
AAAGGAAAAAGAGGTGAACAGTAGCAGTGATAAAAAGAAATGAAAGGCAAATACTTTAGAATAAAAAATTCAAAATTATAAAAAGAAATATAAATGCAGTGATAGCAATGCAAAACTTGGTTAAGATTTTGGAATAAATGAATCAACAGTATACAATACTTTGAGCAAAGCAGATCGATATAAGGAAAAGGGCAAATTTGCATCAAATTCAGTAGAAATGTAGAAAACTAGGAATAGAAGCAGTGCAATGATTGAGAAGGGGCATCTTTTTGTCTATATAGATTGAAGATTGTAATCAAAAATAAGTTCTGCTCAGCACTGTTGACATCAGAGCAAAAGCATTGTCTTTTATCAACTGTGAAAGAAAACAGAACAAAAAATGTGAATCAAGTACAACTGATAAATTTTTCTGCTAGTCCAGGCTAGTTTGAACATTTAAAAATCAAACAGGGCTGTAAATAACAGGTGAACCTGCAAGTGTAGATAAAGAAGCTGTATTAAAATATCCAGATATTTTGAAATAACTGATATTGGAAGATAACTAGGTTTAGATGAATTAGACACTGCAAATGTTTGTGAATTGCTTGAATCTCATATAGAAGGGCTCAGTAATAATGACCTTATTAATTTAGAACAATATGCTTTTGAAAATGAGGACAACTGTGAGCAGATGAAAATGAATCATCAAAGGAGTTCACTTTAAAAGAATTCAACAAAATATTTCACACTCCTGAAACTTTAAAGACATATTATGGATGCTGATCCCAACATCAAAGAAGCATGCAAGTCTGCCAAAATAACATGGTTCAAACCTTTTTCCAAAAAATAAATTAAGAAATTTTTTCACCTTTTTATTTATGTATCTGTAAGCTTTTGTTTCAAATAAATTTTTGACTAATGGAAACATTTTTTTTATCTTTTCCATTCATTTACAAAAAAAAATATTTAAAAAAATGCATATTTATAAATTTAGTGCATATTTTGAAAATCTTAGAACCAGTTACCGTTTTGTATGGTGCCTCCGTAGCCAGGTGGGAAGGAGCAGCAGTGCGTAGCACACTCTTCTTGATTAGACCCGGGTTCGAGCCCATCTACCAAATACAGAAGATGCGGAAAGGTCAGGGAATGACCACCGCATATCCCGGAGCAATATGGCCTTAGTTGCTAATGCTCCTAAAAACCAAATAACAAACAAACCGTTTGTACTGAACACTGTACTTTTGTATTCAATTAGCTGACACTTCCTGGATACATATTAATCCCACTAATTGAGGGATTGCTGTATTTTTTATTTGTTTGTGTTGAAGTTAGTTTAGCAAGTTTAGTATTTTCCCTAAGAAGAAAAGGTAAAATATTTTGAAGATTATGCTTGCTGAATTTTAATTCTTTAGTTTGCAAAAAACAAAACATCCTTAATGTGTGTGTCCTATGAAATTTTGCCCTAAAGGGTTGTTATAATGGATTCACAGCCTGAGACATCAGGACTGAAAAAGAACAGGATGGACAGTATGTTAAAGCTGATAACCTTGAATCTGATACTCATTCAGATGCATCTGTTAATGTTAAAATGTTTACAAACAACAGATGCCAATGTCACTTGGAGTGATGATCCTTTACACATGAAATCCCATTTACTAAAATGCAGTGGCTACATATTGTTCCAGCATCCCACAGAAGGACAGAAAGGACCTTTACAGATATAAGTGGCAGTGAATGCGTTAAAGAGAAAGAAGGGTTATATATATGATTCTATTTACATCACAATGTACTATACTCTGTAAAATCATTGTCAAGTTCAGATTAAAATAAAAATGCAAGTCAACTGCTGTTTGCAAAGCTATTTGTATGTTTCAATATCCAAGGTTAAGTCACTCATACTGGCATAGGCTGGTAAAACAGAATATCCAACAGACCGGGTAATTATGGCACAACTGTATTGGCCTAAACAGTTACATGAGGATTACAAATAATCAAGTACATTAATATGCTGGTATTCTGACTAAAATAGCCTCTCAGAATACTGAACTTATTTTAATCCAGACTTTTGAGTTTATGAAATTCAGATTTTTGTACAGTTAACTTTTTTCTGCACTGTTTTTTGCTATATATATATATATATTAAGGGTAATATAAAGAACCATTAGAATAAGCAAATCAATCCAATAATAATACCATCAGGGACCTAAGAAAACGCAAAAAAAAAAAAAAAAAAAAAAAAAAAAATTTATTATCGCTCTTTACCGACAATCTAGATGACTTCAACTGGGGCCAACCACCCAGAATGAAGGCAAAAAACGACAAGAGGTTCTCTGTTTCTGTGATGATCAATATATGCTAAGTAATTTAAATCTAAACCAAATATAAACCAGTATAGGCCGAATGTAAATCGAATATAAATAAATCGAAAGATGATAATAAAAGTTAAGAAAATTTAGAAATATTAGAATCAAAGATAAGAAATAAAGTAAAATATAAAAGTAAGCATATATTAATCATCGTTGACCCGACAGAGAACGTAATTTAATGATTAAAATAAGACTAAATATATAATACATACTACATATTGACCGTATCTAGGACATAATGTAATAGTCGTCAAAATAATATGTGGTGCTCCCTATGTGATGGATACGGTAAAAATAAATAATTAAATTAACGCATAGAGAAACATGCAGATAGTAAGAAGAAAAACTAAAGGAGTAGGAATAATAGAACCTGAACTCCACAAAGGCGAAAAATAGTAGTATAGATAAGAAATAGTTTCTCCTACATCCTCGGATTGCCCTAATAGAGAAATAAAAATAAAGAGTGTAGGACAGTTTAAAGACATTACAAGATATAAGTTGTGGCTCGGGTATGCCCGGGATCGCAAACCCGTTCCTATAGTAGGACCCTGAGCTGAATTTGCATGTTATCTCAGCGTGAACATAAGTAAATTTAAATGAATTTAACTATATATTAAAAAAAAAAAAAATGATACTCTAATTTGCAAGCCGGTGGGCACAAGTTTTCCACGCCATAAGACACCAAGAATGCAAAGTGTATCCTATTTACATATATACGTGGCACTAAATATAACGATTATATTGAAAATTATATTAAAACAATAGGTTCAGAAAACAAATTTTTGAAATTAATTATGTTTATCGCTTTCCTGAAATGATATTTCAGGTAAGCGATAGGGAAATTATTATTGATCAACCTGCCGTACAACGCTGTTAAGCCCACTGAACAATTTTTATTACTATTGCAGATATGAGCAATCCTTAGACATTGCGATAAAATTATATTAGCATGCACTGATTTTGATATATTAGATTTCCAATTTGTAAGGCTGACTACGTTAAAATTAAATGCATCTCTTTTATTATATATGTTTACGTCTATATTATTATTATGGAATATTTCTATATGAAGATCCAGATAATTTGCTATAGTATCGGAACTATTAGTTTTTTCCAATACAAGTTCTACTGGATATAATTTACTGTAATCCTGGACATGATTTAGATATACACAATGGATGATTTAGATATACATAAAACTATTAATTTACGTAATGACTTGCTGCCTATTAATAACTTACATATTAATATCAGATTTAGATATTCTAGACCATTTGGTCTTAAAGCGTGTAACTATAAAACAATAGCTACAAACCTTCACAATATTAACATCGGACAGGATACATGTGTTTGCCACAAACCTTCATTTCATAGATACGTGGATCCTAACCATAATCACATTATAACCGGCAATTTAGATATAATCCCATATCCTGAACTTAGAGATATTTTATCACTGGGTTTTAAATTTCGACCTAATTTACCTATTAATAAATCTAACTTTAAAAAATTGTTATATCTAGATTTACTTAAATACTGCATAAGATCAGCATACAACCATAATATACTGGTTGAAGCATACCACATGTGGTTATTTACAATGCTTAATATCATATCTAGCAAATATAATCAATTGAAATTCATACAGGATAATCTATATAATACCAAATTAATAAATAGGCAGCTCAAAGATATACATGAACATTTTGTAATTACTCCCGTTGACAAAGCTGCTTGTAATTATGCAATCATATGTAAATCATATTATATAGAAATTTTAAAAAATGAACTACAGTCTAGCCATACATATAAACAGATAACATCTTCCTCTAATATAATAATCAAAAAATTAATTGCATTGCATAAAAAATTAAAGTTAAAGTATAATAACCTAAAATATCCATTTATATATGGCATACCCAAATTTCATAAAACACCGATTGCTTTTAGATTCATAACATGTAGAGATAGTTATGCTAAATTTCCCGGAAAAACGTTAGAAAAGCTACTTAAAATTATATTAAATAACTTAAATAAAACTATTATAATAAATAATAACTTACCTATTATAAATGCTCTAAAAAATAACAATATTCATCAAATACAAACATTTGACTTTAACAGTCTATTTACGAGCATTAATCTTGATAACTTAAAAGTCGTCCTCCAGAAACTATATTTAGAAAATAAAAATGCCATAAAGGTTGATTTAACCTATTGGGATTCTCTAATAAAATTATGCATCTTTAATAATTATGTATATGACGAAACATCGTTATACCTACAAGTGACTGGCACCCCTATGGGAAGTCCAGCATCAAGCATAATCGCAAACCTTTATCTACATTATACAGAAAGAGAATTCCAAGATAACCTACTTATATATAGATACGTAGATGATATATGTGTTTTTAATTGTCCACATTTTGTCCAGGATTACAGTAAATTATATCCAGTAGAACTTATATTGCAAAAAACTAATAGTTCCGATACTATAGCAAATTATCTGGATCTTCACATAGAAATATTCCATAATAATAATATAGACGTAAACATATATAATAAAAGAGATGCATTTAATTTTAACGTAGTCAGCCTTACAAATTGGAAATCTAATATATCAAAATCAGTGCATGCTAATATAATTTTATCGCAATGTCTAAGGATTGCTCATATCTGCAATAGTAATAAAAATTGTTCAGTGGGCTTAACAGCGTTGTACGGCAGGTTGATCAATAATAATTTCCCTATCGCTTACCTGAAATATCATTTCAGGAAAGCGATAAACATAATTAATTTCAAAAATTTGTTTTCTGAACCTATTGTTTTAATATAATTTTCAATATAATCGTTATATTTAGTGCCACGTATATATGTAAATAGGATACACTTTGCATTCTTGGTGTCTTACGGCGTGGAAAACTTGTGCCCACCGGCTTGCAAATTAGAGTATCATTTTTTTTTTTTAATATATAGTTAAATTCATTTAAATTTACTTATGTTCACGCTGAGATAACATGCAAATTCAGCTCAGGGTCCTACTATAGGAACGGGTTTGCGATCCCGGGCATACCCGAGCCACAACTTATATCTTGTAATGTCTTTAAACTGTCCTACACTCTTTATTTTTATTTCTCTATTAGGGCAATCCGAGGATGTAGGAGAAACTATTTCTTATCTATACTACTATTTTTTGCCTTTGTGGAGTTCAGGTTCTATTATTCCTACTCCTTTAGTTTTTCTTCTTACTATCTGCATGTTTCTCTATGCGTTAATTTAATTATTTATTTTTACCGTATCCATCACATAGGGGGCACAACATATTATTTTGACGACTATTACATTATGTCCTAGATACGGTCAATATGTAGTATGTATTATATATTTAATCTTATTTTAATCATTAAATTACATTCTCCGTCGGGTCAACGATGATTAATATATGCTTACTTTTATATTTTACTTTATTTCTTATCTTTGATTCTAATATTTCTAAATTTTCTTAACTTTTATTATCATCTTTCGATTTATTTATATTCGATTTACATTCGGCCTATACTGGTTTATATTTGGTTTAGATTTAAATTACTTAGCATATATTGATCATCACAGAAACAGAGAACCTCTTGTCGTTTTTTGCCTTCATTCTGGGTGGTTGGCCCCAGTTGAAGTCATCTAGATTGTCGGTAAAAAGCGATAATAATTTTTTTTTTTTTTTTTTTTTTTTTTTTTTTTGCGTTTTCTTAGGTCCCTGATGGTATTATTATTGGATTGATTTGCTTATTCTAATGGTTCTTTATATTACCCTTAATATTATAGACATTATGGGTGTATTGCATGATTGCTTGCAACTGCATTGACTCATAAATATTATTTACATATTAGTTACAGTTATTGTCGTTTTAACTTTCTTTCTTTACTTTTTTATCAATAATTATAAATATATATATATGACATTTTCTTTTCAGGAGGCAATACTCATTTCCTTGGCATCTTTGCGACCAAAAATCAAATATCAAAAACAATGAAAGATCTCCCCATTGTAAAGAAGAAAGCCGTGAAATCATTTCTTACTATTAAACTTTTTTAAAGATAAAATGTTTCAATTCATTTCATTACCATTTGCATAAAAAGGGAGAAAATATTGTATTAGTTTTCCTTAGTAGCAAGGCCTTCCAAAAATATAATGCATTACTTTGATTCACAGATTTATTGTAAAGCTGAAACTACATCAAAAAATAGATAGTATAAAAAACATCCCCTTTAAGACAAAAATTGCAAATTTTACAGGAACATTATTCTGGTCATCACAGTTACATGTTATATTCAGCACTCAGTGACTTTTTACAGAGATTCCTTAATATGCTAGCCATTACTGAAGATGGAGAAACAACTAGAAATCTAAACTATTAACTAAATCAAATAATAAATACAAACTAATTAACACAGTGGTTTTCAACCGGGGTGCCGTGGCACCTTAGGGCGCCGCAACAACATTCCAGGGGTGCCACGTAATTTGGGTTTAAGTTACTTAAACTTATTATTTTTTAATTTATATGTTTATTTCATTATAAAAAGATGTACAGTATCTTTTTAATTTTGTGGTGATCTATAATTGATGTTTACTTAGTACCTCTATGCAAAGAATAAAATTATATACTGTATATATATATATAATTTGTATCATGAAATGTAATTTTTATAATTATATTATTGTAATAAATATTATATATATTGAGAAAATTGAGTCGGGGTGCCGTTATTAAAAAAAGGTTGAAAACCACTGAATTAACATAATCACAACTGTTTAGTAAATGTACATTTAAGTTAGCTTAAATTGTAAAAGTCTTTAGATAATACAGGAAGAGAAGTGACTGGATATGCCCTAATTTCTATTATTGTTGCCAGTTACGTTTGGTTGGAAATCTGCGAACCAGGATGTTCACAATTTTTGACCAGTGGTATAGGGAGAGTTAGTATTTATTCTCTGTACGTGTGACCTTGGTCAAAAATTAGAAACCATGATCAAATTAGTTGAAAACCTTTATTGAAAATGTATGGAGATTGTCATATTCTCTCCACCCTGGTATTATATAGGGTAGTTATATTTGTCTTTGTTCACTTTTAAAAATGAATAACTTAAAAAAAAATAAATAAAATATTTTTTAAGAAAAAATAATGTTAACTTTTGCTACCAGAGGGCCAAATTTACACAGTGCCATGTACATTGATATTTATAAAGCAAGGAAATGTTTCTGCCACATTTGTGCTGTATGCAGTATTTACTTCACATTGAGAATGTTTCCAGGAGCATTAGTTCATCTATACTATGAAAACAACTGTAGCATCAATAGGGCTTTTCTCTCTTTCTAGATGATGAAATATGTGCCATGTTCTGTGTAATCATGCAACACTGTTGAAAGATGGTTTAGTGGTCCATGAAGACTGATGCCATAAATGGGTGCACATGGTTAGAAATGGCCTCTACAAGTCTCCAGTGAGGTGCTGATTGATAGGCACTGGGAGGTGCCAAAGGTCTCCCATCCAGTCAATGTGGCCATGGTGAAGACAAGTGAACTTCCCTATTTTTAGAAATGCATTATTGTTGGAGCAGTGTTAGCAGGACCCACAATTGAGAAAACAAAGGAAATCACTGGTGTATCGAAAGCAACCGTCAAAATATCATCAAAAAAAAGTTTGAATGAACTGGAAATGTTTCCAACAAAGCAGATGCTATTATGTAAATGTTGTTGAACAGATTTCTGAAACTACAGAGTTAAAAAGCTGAAGAAAGTTCAAGTGTGTATGCTTGTACACGTGGAGTCTTAGTGTCCTTTGGAGCTATAACAATTTATTGTTACACCCAACAAAATAAGATTAGCAAATTCTACCAGCAAATCAGCTGAAGTGTGTCATAAGACACTTCACATAAGACTTGAAGACAGTCTCAATCAATTTCTGGAACTACTCTCCATTCTCTGCAAGTGACTGTATGCTGCAGCTTTACAGCTTCATTTACGCTTGGACCTTTTTTCTCTAAAGAACCCACTGATATGGAAATCATAATTATAGGCCAGTGCCAAAAACAGATGTTGCAAAGGGAGGTAATACCATGTCTTCAAGAATGCAGCTATGATATGATTTTTATGCATAATGGATTATTCCTGCCTGTTTTTAGACCAGTGTCCTCTATGTGGGGGTTTTGAAAAGATGTTTTTATAGATATTCAATATGAGATTTATGCCATTTCTTCTGAAATGCTTTGGTAAGGGTCACCAATGTCATTCATTTTCTTACAGTTATAGATCAGCATGGAGGGCACATGAACAATTTACTTCCATTATAGGAAAACCATATTTTTGGTTTTCTTTACTTCCACATTATATGCCAGCAGGAACCAGATTGATAGAAACTGAGCCATGCCCAGCTGCTTCGTGATTATCATATTCTGTTAATATACAAAGGGTACTAGGAAAGTTTTGCAATATGACGCAACAATGAATCACAACAAGCTGCTTGTTGAGACATGTTCATACGTGCATAGTAGCTGCCGCGCCAAGTCGATGGGCTCAGTTATTCATTAGTAGTGAGAGTGTAAAGTGCTTGCGATGGTATCGTGGTCACGAAATGAGATAAGGACAGTTTTGCGGTATAATTTCGTGCGTGGTTTAACCATAGACCAGTGCTTAGAAGAAATGACTCTTGCACTAGATGATGATTGTCCACATCGTACAACGATATTCAGGTGGTATAGAGAATTCCAAAGGGGAAATTTCACTCTGGAGGATTCTGAGAGGCCGGGAAGGCCACGAACGTCAGTTATGGAGGAAAACGTTACTGCTGTGAGGAAAATGCTTGACGAAAACAGGCGAGTGACCTACCAACAGATAGAGGATACTTTGGGCCTAAATGCACCAGCAATTTGTTCGATTCTGCAAGATCATTTGCACGTGAAGAAACTTTGTTCTCTCTGGGTGCCGCATCAACTGACTGAAGAGCAGATGACACGACGTGTGACTTGGTGCCGGGAGATGTTAAAAAAGTTTGATAAGGGACAATCTCGGTATGTGAACAACATCGTGACAGGTGACGAGACTTGGCTGTACTATTATGATCAGCCGACCAAGGCTCAAAACAAAGTTTGGGTCTTTGATGATGACGACACACCAGTAATTGTCAGAAAATCCCGATCTGTAAAGAAGAAAATGATAGCTGTATTTTTCAAATCGAGTGGAATTGTGGAACGTGTTGTTTTGGACACGCAGAAGACAGTCACAGCTAAGTGGTATACTGAACAATGCCTGCCTAAAGTCATTGGATCTATGAAGAACCTGCGGCCAAAGTCAAGAATGGACACCTGGTACCTCCATCACGAAAATGCTCCAGCTCACCGCGCCAAAGCCTGCACCGAATATTTGACCACGACAGGACTGAAACTTCTCGAGCACCCTCCCTACAGTTCAGACCTTGCTCCCTTCGACTTTGCACTGTTCCCGCATGTGAAAATGAAGCTAAAAGGGAGGCGGTTTTCCAGTGATGAGGACCTTCTACGGGTTTGGGACAACGAGTGTGCTTTACTCCCTAGTGAAACTTGGCAGAACTGGTTTAAAGATTGGTTTCGGAGGATGGAGAGGTGTATTGAATGTAGAGGAAATTACTTTGAAAAAATTAAATAAACAAAGCTGTATTGCAAAACTTTCCTAGTACCCTTTGTACAAGGCAATCATAAAAGAGCTAAGCAAATTGTGTCCTTTTTGTATGTTGTTGAACAGATTTCTGAAACTACAGAGTTATGTGGTCACACTACTGCATGAATCTGCACCACATAGTCTACTATGTGGTAACGAAACAGGCCTACGCGCTCTGGATTCATTAAGAAATTTATTATAGTTACACACAGAGCGTACAAATAAAGAAGAAATATATGAGCTTTTTGGCTATATGGTAGCCTTCATCAGAATTAAAAATACATGAATGGCAGTTGGAATGGAGATGTGCACTGCCAGGTGCGTGAGACGCGAGGTTTAATTGTTTGTTGACGCTTGTGGCTGTGACGCATGATGACGTGGCCAGCGTTTGTCCAATGATAGAACTACTGACTCTGTGATCGGGTTGACTTGGCAACCACTGTTCCTGTTCAAGGATTTATCCGAAGATTTTATATTTAACGATTCCAACCAGGTACGCTTTAGGTAATGGTGGGATCTGTCTACCACCACGACATCGCGGTGTGGGTCGATGTCGTGGTGGGTTGTCCAGACATGCTCGGCGATAGCTGAGTGTTCTACATCCGCTAAACGGATCGCTCTTTTGTGCTCCGAGACAAAAGAGCGATCGACTCGAGAAACGTCTCTCGGAGCACAAAAGAGCGATCCGTTTAGTGGATGTAGAACACTCAGCTATCGCCGAGCATGTCTGGACAACCCACCACGACATCGACCCACACCGCGATGTCGTGGTGGTAGACAGATCCCACCATTACCTAAAGCGTACCTGGTTGGAATCGTTAAATATAAAATCTTCGGATAAATCCTTGAACAGGAACAGTGGTTGCCAAGTCAACCCGATCACAGAGTCAGTAGTTCTATCATTGGACAAACGCTGGCCACGTCATCATGCGTCACAGCCACAAGCGTCAACAAACAATTAAACCTCGCGTCTCACGCACCTGGCAGTGCACATCTCCATTCCAACTGCCATTCATGTATTTTTAATTCTGATGAAGGCTACCATATAGCCAAAAGCTCATATATTTCTTCTTTATTTGTACGCTCTGTGTGTAACTATAATAAATTTCTACTATGTGGTGCCGATTCATGTCTACATTTATGATAACCCATACTAGCTTATGGTTTTCAGATATTCAATGGTCCTGGTGAATGGCCTACTATAAGATATCCCATAAATGTTCATTTGAGCCAAGATAGTGAGAGTCTGGTGGCTGTGGTGAGACGGAACTCTCCAGAATGTTCATAGACCCAATTAAACACTGTTGTAGGCTTGTGATCCAGGGAAACTGTTACCATAACAGCAGCACATGATCAGAAATGTACCTGTAAGAGTTTCCACTGATCAATAGATACCAGAGAATTCAAGGTCTTTCATCCAAGCCCCAGACTGCCTTTGAACAGTAACAGTTTCACTATGTCCTTATTTCTAAGCTACATACATTGAGGTGGCTCAACCACACCTAGCATGTGGTTGAGCCACTTGTAGTGTAGCTAGATATGCCATGGTGTAGACTCCTTGTGATGCTGGAGGTTCTCCACAGGTAAGCTAACTAACCAATGACACCTACAGTTCATCTCACACAACACAGTTGCCCAATATTTGATAGTGCTGAATCCAGGTGGCAAATGTGAGATGGCTTGTTCTGCCATCTCACATATCTTCAATTAAACTGAACTTAAATAAGGTTGGGAGAGTTCTCTATCCATGGGAGGACAAAGAACTCTCTGGAATGCTGATTGAACCAGTCTAATATCATTGTAGCACTGTGCTATAGAGTGCTGTCTTGTTGAAAGATGGTTTAGTGGTCCATGAAGATTGATGCCATAAATGGGTGTGCATGGTCAGAAATGGCCTCTACAAGTCTCCAGTGAGGTGCTGATTGATAGGCACTGGGAGATGTCAAAGATCTCCCATCCAAACAATCAATGTGGTCGTGGTGAAGACATGTGATCTTCCCTATTTTCAGAAATGCATTATTGTTGGAGCAGTGTTAGCAGGAGCCACAATTGAGAAAACAAAGGAAATCACTTGTGTACTGAAAGCAACCATCTAAAAAATATACAATGAGTGGATGACAAAAGGAGAATGCAGCTCTAAAAGGAAGAAATATGGTAGAAAGTCAAGTCATCCAAGAAGACTGCAGGAATTTGAAGCAAATTATGTGCCAGAATAGAAGGTCCAGCATGCAGCAAAGCAAGCTGGACCTGCTATTATGAACCTCTTGCCAGTGCTCCCAGAAATCTGATCACATTAGGTTTCTGGGAGCATTGGTAAGAGGCCACCTATTTAACACTACCTTAACAGCATCAACAAATATTTTTGCATCTTTTCTATATATGATGTCAGTAAGTATCATCAGTCTCCTCAACCTTCAACCCATACATGGTACTAAGTACTATAGCTTCTAATACCATTTGTGTTTGGGGGTTTCATTTAAAAAAAATAAATAAATAACCAACCCTCTTTTCTATTCAAGTGTATCCTGTCTGTTGACAAGAATTGGTATACTGAGAAAAATTCTATCTCATAAAACTCTCACAATCTCTCAAGCACCAAAATGATTGACAAGGTTCTTATCATGAACTTCATCACATTTTGGCTAAATTCCAGCCCTAATTCATGACTCATATTCAACAATACCTCATACTTGCTAAGTAAAGCCTCAGAATACCTATTCTTAACATCATTAGTATCAGCATGTACAACAGTATCACCCTTTGTGCTCTTAAAAGATAACTGTTCTACATTACCAACTTTTGCTCCTGCAGAAATACCCTGGTCCTATTCCACCTATCATTGTTTCCCCTAAAATATTTCCTGCTTTCCTGACAATTAGTTGCCAAGGATAACTACCTCATGTGGGGCCATGCATTCTGCTCATAGTGATCTGCTATGCAGCCAGATTAAGGTGGGCAACTAACTGCACGATACATTGCCTGATTTAAAGCAATGACCCTTTTCTTCAAATACTCAAATTCATTCAACAAAGTATTAATGGTGACAAATGATGCAAGACAGCAAACTTATTCAGCATTAGCTAAAACACAGTGCATCTGTCCGTCCCTTCTAATAATTTGTCTAATGCTTCCTTAAATTTATTCAAACTATCCAACTACAATACCAGATGAAAGTTTATTCCAACAAACAGTTACTACTCTCTTGGATGAAAGCAAATTTTTGCACACCTATCCTGCAGCCATCCCTTTTAAATTTAAGTTTGTCCCCTTATGTTCATCGACTGAGAAAGAGTGAGGATATCAGCATTCAGATTACTCAATCCATTCTAAGCCATAAACACGTTCAATCAAGTCTCCTTGCAGGGGCCTAATTTCCAAGCACTGCAATTTGAAGATCCATCAACTTCCAAGGTAGGTAGATCTTTCATGGTAGGAAAACCCTTCTGTGTTCTGGACCAATTGTTGCTCTTCTCTGCATCTGTTCCATATCCTTCTTAAAATGAGCTGTCTTAGCAATGTCTGTATTATTCAGAGAACTGTTGGAACTACAAAGGGGTAATTGTACAGGCTGGACTGTACAATTACCCCTTTGTAGGAAAGAAATATCAATTTATTTCATTCTTCCCCTTAGCATGGTACTGTAGAAACCTTTACATTTTAAAGTTGATATAAAATAGATATATGATATGGATTAATTTCTATATGGTTTACCATTGTGTTGCCTTTGATGTTTTTGTACATCATACTGCTATCCACAAGGCCTAAACTAGCTGCCATTCTTGTTAGTGGTAATGTATATAAATTACTAGTTAAAAATATGTAAAGGAAAAGCTTAAAATAATGTAATTTTACTTATTTAAGTAAAAGCTAAATATCTGGTATGTTATTTCCATTGTATAAAGCTACTGAATATCTTGACAGTTTTGTTACGTATTATGAGAAGGAGTGGGGGGGGTGGCCACTGGTGTGAATGGAAAACAAATATACATGTTATGATACATGGGCATAGAGCCAGTAGATAGCTTAATTACAAACACTAGTTGCCAATTTTTTTTAGAATAGGGAGAACATGTTAATGCCATTTAGTGGAATCTACATTGTGATAATATTAGAATGATATAATTTTCCTGTGATGTTACAAAGGCTTAGAAACCTCTAAGCTAAATGCTGGATGTTGTTTTATGCATGTGGCATTAGTCATCAGATAAAAGTAAAAAAAAAAAAAAGTAAAGATGAAACATTATTTGATACATGGTATGACACAAAAATTCTGAAAACCATTTAGTACAAAAACAATTTTTAATTATTTAAAAAAAAAAAAAAGTAGCGGATCAGTTTGCTAAGATTTTCACTATGATCACATTTAACTATTTGCAGTACGCACGCACACACACACACCTTTATGGCGCCTCCGTGGGCAGGAGCAGTAGTGCGTAGCACACGCTTCTTGATTAGACCAGGGTTTGAGCCCGTGACCACCAAATACGGAGGATGCAGAAAGATCAGGGAATGACCACCGTATATCCCTGGAGCAATATGACCTTAGTTGCTAATGCTCCTAAAAACCAAATAACCAAACATCTTTATTAAAGTCACTTTTTAGCAAGAATCCAGATATCCTACTTTACATTTTGCAACACATGCAAGTTTTCTTTAGGATGTCATATCAAAATAAGTTTTAAAAGTACAGAAGAAATTACCTTGTATCTCTGATATGTGCAGATATCTCAATATTTGCAGAATAAAATGTAAGCACTACTAAGCAACTTTGGAGCACACAATTTAATACTGGAAATGTTCAGAAAGCTAACAAAACACTAATAAATTTTCACATTTTTCATGTCCAGTTAGATTATTCACCACTTTCGTGCCTTCTGAAAGGTATAACTCTGTACTAGCCATTCAACAATAAATCAAATGAGTCCGTAACTGTGATAAGAATAACTGCTATTTTGGCACAACATTAAAAATGGATAATGAATTAAGTAAATAATACCTGTAAATACAGGTAGTGAACAATGAAAAATGTAATAAATAATATCATTTAATTGTGGTAGATTGATTTGCTAATGTATAACGTAAAACTGTGAACGATACATTAACAACTTACAGAATGCCGACATTGTGCCTAATAACTAACAAAATGATACAGGGTGTTCTGATAATGGTAAGCCAAATTTTGAAATGAAGCCAGAAGCTTTCTTGTGCTGTGTGACCAATACTCATCTAAAAACAAGGGGGTGTTGCTCAAAAACAAAGTGCTTGTAGATATTTTCACACATGAACATTTTTTCACCCTTCTACAAATTTTGGCCCACCATTATCAGAAGACCCTGTATAATATTAAATACAAATACTGCACTGTTAATGAAATGTTTAATCAAAAAGATGATAGAAATGCAAATACAGATAACATGCCAGCACCACATGTGCCAGGTTACATACAAGTCAGTGGAATAGTAGTTAATATTGCTATAGATGCTGCTTAGAAATCTTAAGCTTCTGTTTAATTATATCTGTGAAAAGTTAAACATAACTACTATGGTTCTATGTGTTATTCTTTTAGTAATGTCATTATTTTAGCATATTAAACATGTTCAAATATTACAATGACAGTGAACATAGAACAACTTCAACCTGCATGATTAAAATCTGCCTTTAATTTCTAAAAGGGATACAAATAATTTTAAGATGTTTTGTAGTACTTGCTGTACCACTTCTTCTTCGGTAACTGAATTGCTGTCCTTATTACTTTAAATTCTGCACAGAGCAAGTGTGTGAAGTTGGTGTAGTGAGTCAGTGAAAGTAAAATTACACATTATCTTTCTATACAAAATAATTTTCCTCCTAGTGATATTTATTAAGCCAATGGGAGAAGATGGATGCGGGTTACGTGGTAATACGTAAGAAATACTAAAATACATAACAGAAGCTTGCTTTACTGTGGTAAAACAAGCTTCTGTTTTAGCGTGATTATGCTAGATACACCTCATGCACACGCTTTGTTTAGCGTGACCACACAGTACCATTCTTACATTTTCATATGTAACGCATTTATGTATTCATAGCCGAGAAAGAGAGAGAGACACAGTGGTGAAAGCTTCTATAAGTATTTTATTTATTTTATCAAAATAAGCGAGCACGGCTTCCTAGTTTTAATTAAAATACTAAAACTGAAAGCACTACAACTGTGTAAAATTTTAGAATCAATTTATTATTAACATACTACAAATCACTGAAGGAACAAAGAGAAAAACATCTCTGAAACACATGGTTTGCAGACTATTAACCATAAACAGATTCTAAAACTTCATACCAAAGTGATTTCAGTTCCAGTATTTAGATCAAAGATAGCCTGTGCAGTA
Source organism: Mastigoproctus giganteus (assembly GCF_048544385.1). NCBI lineage: Eukaryota > Metazoa > Arthropoda > Arachnida > Uropygi > Thelyphonidae > Mastigoproctus > Mastigoproctus giganteus. The sequence goes on along the minus strand of NC_143576.1, from coordinate 92,811,935 downwards.
TGCTATTCAAATATTTTAATTTTTTTTTTATTAACAATGCAGTTTTTGTGTCAGCTTTTAAAAATATACACTGTGACTAGTAATACATAAATAAAACTTAAATTACACTCCTGTTTCACCATTTTACAAAAACACTTGGGATTTACACTAAGAAAATGTGTATAAGTTCAACTAGCATACAAGTTAGTGCAATTGCATCATTTCTTTACATAGCCAACTACAGGCATACCTCGGTTAACGTTACCTCTGATAACGAAGCTTGGATATAACGAAGTCGGCAATTTCAAGCCCCATTTAACATAAAAAAAATATTCCAGTTTAATCACCTGAAATCTAAACAAACTGAAGAAATTAGGGAAACCTTTGGAGCTTCTCGTGGTTGGTTCGAGAAATTTAAAAAACGGGCCAGGATTCATAGTGTAAAATTAACAGGAGAAGCTGCAAATAAGTTTCCAGAAAAACTAAAGGAAATAATTGAACGTGAAAATTTTCCAAATTTGGTGTTCAATGTTGACGAAAGCGGTTTGTTCTGGAAATGGCTACCAACAAAAAGCTTCATTTCTAGTGAAGAAAAATCAGCTGCTGGGTTCAAAGCAGCCAAAGACCGTTTAACGTTACTCTTTTGATCAAATGCCTCTGGCGATTATAAATTAAAACTGTTATTAGTTTACCATTCAGAAAATCCGAGGGCGTTAAAAGGTAACATAAAAATGAATTTACCTGTAATATGGAAAGCAAATAGAAAAGCGCGGGTTACCAAGGAGTTATTTACTGATTGGTTTGTTAACCACTTTTGTCATGAAGTAAAACGGTATTGTCAAAAAAAAAACAACTTTGAAGAAAAAGCTCTTTTGTTGTTAGACAATGCTCCGGGACATCCTACTGATCTTAACACGTTGGACACATGCATTCCTGTCAAAGTTGTGTTTCTTCCAGCAAACACAACTTCTCTGATTCAACCATTGGATCAGGGAGTAATAGCATCATTTAAAGCTTATTATCTGCGTCGAACATTAAGCAGTTTAACTGAACTAGAGGTTAAAGAGGAAATGACAGTTAAAACTTTTTGGAAAAACTACACCATTAAAAATGCAATTGAAAACATTGATAGTTCTTGGAAAGAAGTCACTAAGATATGCTTAAATGGAGTTTGGTGCAAAATATGGCCAGAAGTTGTACTAGAAGAAGAAAATAACATCCAAGAAATTAGAAATGAAGTTATCCAGATGGCTCAATCAATAGGTTTCGAAAATGTCGATGAAGAGGATGTTAGAAATTTATTGAATGCAGAAGATGATGGTTTTTCAGTGGAAGATTTAGAAAACCTTGTTAGCAATAAGACGAAGTTAAAGAAGTTCCTGCCGAAAAAGTGTTAACAACCAAAGATTTAAAAAGGTGCTTAAATGACATTGAAAACGTTTTAAATTTTTTTAGTGAAAATGATCCTGATTTAGGAAGAAGTATTATTGTTAAGCGATCAGTGTTAAATGCAATAACTCCGTATAGGCAATTGTTAAATGAAAGAGAAAAAGAGCACAAACAATCAACTTTAGACTCTTATTTTAAAATGTGATTTCACTTTGTATGTAAGTTGACTGTTTATTTAATAAAACTTTTCTTTGTCCGAAAAAAAAGCTTTTCATTTTCTTTAAGTAGGAACGTATCCCTATTCTGGCCATAGTATTTTTACCTCTGAAAACGAAGTAATTTCGTGGAACGCATCCTATTCGTTATTCGAGGTATGCCTGTACTTAAGTAGTTATAAATTGGCATCATTAAAAAAGTAAAATTAAACATTATCTTTATATACATTAAAATAATTTTCCTCCTAGTGATATTTATTAAGCCAATGGGAGAAGATGGATGCAGGTTACGTAGTAATACGTAAGAAATATTAAAATACATCTCAATATTGTGAATACCTTCACAATGAGTTGTCACGATATTGCACTACCTCGAATAAGTAACGTTTCACCATAGGAGAAGACTATTGTTACCTATTCTCAGCGGATACCATCACCCATGTGACACTGTTTCAGAGCTTATTGGCTCCTCATCAGTGGGTGGGCAAGGTACCCTGGTGTTGCAATGATGACAACCCAGTTGCAAATGTTATCATCACTGTAATCACATGTTATTATACATGAACTTATCACATCTATGTGGTATTAAGTGTATTTAAATGATTGTTGTACATATTACAGGCAAAGTATAGAATTCAGGCATTGTATAGTGCTTGGTAAAGAATGAAAAGCTTTCTTGATATTATATTTACTACTTATTACAGATATATATTCATTTCAACAGTGAGACATGGGAGTACTATTTTCTCCCTGTATTTTCCTTTGTAAAAATCACAAACTGATTCAGGTAAGTTGTCATTTCACATTTCTTGCAATTCCTTTATGGCAAGCTAAGGGAAGAACAGTATTTCCCCCATATGCCTTTGTATAAAACTAAGGAACTGTGAGTCAATTACATAAGAGTATAATAGCACAAAGGGGGGGGGGGTTAATTTCATACTTTGCCAGGCATTTTTATACAATGGTTGGGTTCACTTTGCCATTAACATATATATCCCCACATAAACAAGACCTTATGCAGTCTGTAATACAAAAATACTCTAATATAAAATTGATATTTGATGAATCACCATTTATTTTGATGCTGGCTTAAAATGAACTATTTAGTTCAAAACCCTCAGGTTGTTCTTCTGTTTATTAATACGACGGAAAGTCTCTCTAGGAATTTTGTTGAACAGAAGAAGACCAGCTGCTCTTTCAATGCTATCAACAGGAACCTGAAACAGAGAACCCCAATCTGATACACTGCAAGAAGTATAAGTGTAAAAAAAAAAAAAGTGTGTTATACCTTATTAGCTTTTTTTTATATAATTATGCAGTTATGGATACTACACAATATAATTTTTGTAGGACTTCTTTTTAAGCATTAACCATGATATGCACTCCTGTATAAAAGTTTGGAATCACAGTTGATGACAACAGTTTTTGTTAATTTTTTTTAAAATTAGCTATGACAATTAAGGTTTAATATATAAAAAAAAAAAAAAACCACACACCAACCAATTATTTTAAGATTTTTTTTTTTGAAAAATATACAGCAAAAAATATTGAAATGATTAATATTAACTATACTGAATTTTTTATCAAAATATCCTCCACAAGATTTTATCACTGCCTTATAGAGACATTTCATCCTGGTGACTAATTTTATGAGAATGTCTTGACTAACATTATTACAAGTGATCTGCAAGGTTCGCATAAATTTTTTGAAGATGGGCAGGCTTCATGGTCTAGATCAGTGGTTCTCAAACTTTTTAATGTGAAGACACCCTAAATCCTTTATGAAAAATTCCCAGCACCGGGTGCATAGGCACTTGCAGAATATTTTGTAAGGTGGAAGGGCAATGAGGAAATTTTTTTTTTGAAAAATGCATGAAAAATGGCTCAGAATTTTTAATCAAAAATGTTTTTATTTAAAAATTGGCCTCATACTGTATTTTATGCACAATTTCTATATCTTTAAGAATAATAAATTGTGTGAAAAAATCTAAATTAAAGAAATATTTGATTGTTTTTTCATACTTATTTTAATGGTTTTAGAACAATAAGTACATTTTCTAATTTATATTCAGAAACTAAAATAATTCAAAATTAAAAAAAAAAAAAAAAAAAAAAAACCCTACAAAATTTTATTAATTTTAGGGCTAAGGGATAAGATCCACTAATCGAGCATGAGCGTTTGCAGCAGCACTGTGCTGTTTCAAATACAAACGGACGACTCAGCAATTATTTCATGACTACTACTAATTTACGCGCTTGCATGAAAATCAACGGCCTTTTGTAGCAACAGCCACAAAGTAAGCCGATGCTAAATTTGACGTTGCAGCACCCACTTTGAGAACCACTTGGTCTAAATGATCCCATAAAAGCTTAATTGGGTTTAAGTCAGACAACTGAGGTGGCCACACCATAATTTGCAATACCCTCTCCTGTTGATTAGTTGCTGCACAGATTAGAGTTGTGCTTTGGGCCATTGTCTTGTAATATAAAATTTCTTCCACAAAGTTAAAGTCTAGGAGATGTTGCATGAATGTTCAAGAATGTTTTTTAGGGTCTTCTTAAAATTTCTTCAATTCTAACGATGTCACGCACTCTAGAAAAACAAAAGCAACCCCAGATCATATTGATGGGATCACCACTGTACTTGACTGTAGGCACTAAACAATTTGGCACAATTTTTTCTTCAGTTGATCATCTGACATAAGCTCTATGCTTGGATCCAAAAATTTCAAATTTGGATTCATCCATCCACAGTTTTTTCACTCTTCATTTGTTCAATGCTCTTAGCCCAAGCCAACAGTTTATTTCAATTTTCCAGTTTTAATAAGAGTTTACAGACTGTTAAACGATCATGAAGTAATTTGTTTACGACAAAGTTTTACAATGTATGTAGACATGGAAGTTTCACTGTTCCTACTGAACTCAGCTCATATTTCAGGTACAGAAAATCATTGACTGGGTTTAGAAATCAGTGTTGTGGTCTTGTCTCGTGCTTCTGTTGTTACAGCCATCCCGATCATGGTTTATATTTTAAACTGCCAGTCTCTTTGAATCATCAAATAGTTAAATGAAACACCTAGTTTTCTGTCAATACTTCTCAAATGGAAAACCTTCTTTATATAGAGTTATAATATTACTTCTTTTTTCAACACTTAATTCCTTATTTCTTGCCATGTTTATAATGAAATGCACAAAACCTACACCAAACACTCTTTCTGAATGATGGGTGTTCACAATTTTATAAGTTACAACTTTTACTCCTCAATTTATATTATTGCAAAAGACTCTAAAATCATCTAATGTTCAGAAGTATTCTATACCTTTCTGGAATATTCTCAAATATTCTATAAATTTCTTAAATATTAATTTTTTCGATTTTTTTTTCATAATAGAAAATAATTTTAATAAAAATTGGTAAAGCTGGTTCTAATTTAATATAAACTTTGAAAATTAAGAAATGTGAATTAAATGAAATGTGATTCCAAACTATTAGACAGAAGTGTAGGTAAAATATAAGTATGGAAATCTAACGTGCAAAGATGTGAATTCCTTTCCAATCTGTGCTCAATAAGTGTCTATTAAATTTGTCTATAAATAACAAACAAAAGGCTGAATAAAACAATTAGGATAACATACACATTTCAAATACATTTAATTATTAAATAATGCACTTCAGAAAGTTTCTTATAAACTTCTACACCGTACTTGAGAAATGTTTATCAAAACATTGATGAGCCCACAGGGGAAATCATTTTACCTATTAATATGAAATTTAGTATGAATGTCTAAAAATATTTTAAAATCCTGAAGTTTTGAAAAAGGGTCAATATTTGTGGCAATGCTTTGGTGGAAAGGTTGGAATTGGAGGTGAAAAATCTTTAGAGATCAACAAAACATAAGCTGACAATGTGATGTCCGATCAGGCTTTCCCCTTCTCGAATAATGCCCAAAACAATTTCATTTATATACGAAGGGTATGATTTAATTTGTGGACTGGTGCAAGATCTTATCTTAATTGTCATCATTTGAATCTTCTGTGGATTTCTCCTTGAAATACTGATTAGACCGGGGGTTTGAGCCCGTCACCACCAAATACGGACAATGCGGAAAGGTCAGGGAATGACCACTGCCTATCCCGGAGCAATATGGCCTTAGTTGCTAATGCTCCTAAAAACCAAATAACAACGGAGCATAACATCCTTGAAATACTCTCTCTCTCTCTCTCTCTTGAACTTTACACACTTTCGCCACCGTAATACTGATGCATTGAATGCTTCTTGCAAGCCATTTTTCAAAAGATTGTGAAATTCTTCCATTTCACAGTTGTTGGAAGCAAAATGCTTGCTTTTCAGAACCTTTCACTGGGCTCTACTATGGTTCCCTAAAACATTTGGAGTGGCATCACCACTTCCTTGTTGGAAAGAAGTGATAATACTGACCATTCTTCTTTGAGGATATTCAGATAGAGGGCCTATCATCTGTTTTGTTGCAAATGAGAGATACTATTCCAGCTGTTCAGCAATTGGGATGCCTGGGAATCCATGATGGAGAACAATTTCACACTGCTCAATCCGTGCAAGACCAAAGTGATTTTACTGATAACAAAATTATCAGTCAATCCTGGCCAACACTGGGGCCACCCCATTTGCCTGATGTTACTTCTGTGATTTCTGGCTGCAAAAGCTCCTTAAAGAGCATGGCATACTGTGATATAATTTGTACCCTCATAAAGGTATAGATTATATCATCTATACCCTCATCAAATTTTATGTTGCTGACAGCCATTGAAAGCATGCTTAATAATGGCACACACAATGAATGTGTTTTTAGTAATAGTCAGTGACATTTTTTTTTGCTCTCAAGAAAAATTGGACCATTTCTGCACTTGCTGGGTCCCCTCCCCCCACAATTTACCATTAGATGGCACTTCAAACAACTGAATAAACATACTTCAGTTATAAAGACCATAGTCTCACAGATTTCTGTGCAAGACTTGTCTTTATTTAAATTTTTAAATTTGATGTTAAAATTTGACTGGTATTATCAGTTAAAACTCAATTTCTGAATTTAATTTTGCTCAATGAACTGTTTTTTTTTTCAGAGGGAAAGGTGTTCCTCCATCTTCAGTTTAGTCTAAAAACATCAGATACTGCTGAACAAATGTAAACGATTTTATTTGAATTTGTAAGCATGAGGGGATTGACACACAACTGTCCTTGTACAGTGGAATGTACATACTGAAGGGCAAACATCTCATAAAACTACTGTCGGTTTACACTGGTTTCAAAAGTACATTGGTGATGTTGATAGAGACTAAGCCATGGATGGGGCACAACTTTACACAGAGAAAAAAGCATTTGATTGGAAGAAATTTAAATTTAGAAATCATAAAATTTAAACTGTGATACTAGTCCAATTTTTACATCAAATTCAAAAATTTCAGCTCAAATATTACAAAAAAGACATTGCTTAAACCTAAAAATAAGCAAGATAGACCATGGTGCCTTTTAATCAAAACACTTGGTATTTATGTTAGACAATGTGAGATTTTACTGGGGAGGAAGGGGTTGTCATATTTCTGTTAGTTGAATTTTAATGAAATTTGTGATAGCTTGACAAATAATTCTAAAATATCAAATCTAAATAAAGGTCTGTCCACAAGAATTTCAATTATTACATGCATATAGACAGATGCAGTGAAGGCTATAGGCACATTACACATTTGCAAATGTACAAAAAATTATTGTATAATTTGTACTACCCCATAAGGGAGGATAAAAATAACTAATAAATATATAATCAAGCTTATTACTCAGTCCATTCTGCTTTTTACACTTTCTCTTAGAACAAAAATCTTTTGTATAGGTTAGGCTATTTGGATTAGCATCAAGGCAGCACAGACCATGCAGCATCAGTGTATCATTCTGAGTTCTTTCCATTTGTAGAGGACTTAGAAATACAGAAAAAGAATGTATGGGTATGTGTGACTTGAGAAACCATTTCTGGATGAAGAACCCTGAATGTACGCTGAGTGAAAAGGCATAGGGAGAGTCATAGTTAAGCATAATGGCTATTCCGTGCAATTTTCTACCATCTAATTATGGTGATAATGTAAGGAAAGTTTTGAATTTTACCAAAACTTTCTGTAAATAAAAATATCAAAAATGTGTTTAATATTTATATATATGGTAAATAAATATAGTATAGCAATAATAAGACACAGAGCTGCCAACATTTTTCTGACTTTCAAAAAGCTGGAGATCGGGTAACCGTAAACAGGAGCTTTTTAGGAAAAGGCAGAAAGTTTAAGTCCAAGCTGCCTACAAATTAAATTTCAATGATAATATTAATTAAAATATGGATACAGGATTATTTTTCAGTATGGTATGCTTTCAAATATTAGCTTACCTAGGTATTTCTGTCTATGGATTTATGTTACTTATCAACTGATTTTGATTGTTTAATGAAACAAAACGTGCTGCAAATTTGTATCAATCTAACTTTTCCTAATTAAATAATGTGTCATCAAAGATGACATAATTTGATGATATAATGCAACCAGATGCACAAGGCCTGTTTTCTAATAAATAATGTGTTCTTATTTAATGCTCTTGAAACTAACTCTGTTTACAGTTGGCTTCAAGAGCATTTACAAAGCTTTGCCAGAAAGAGATCTTAACTCAGTTTTTGTTTTTCTTGCCTGGCTGAATATTCTCTCACACTTAGTTCTGCTGTAAGGAACAGTTAAAATGCCATGCATGATCGAAGCTACTATTCCAAAAAATAATATTTTATATTTCAAGCTTCCTTTATGAACTTACCAGTCCCCCAACCAAGGACTATTGTAACTAAATCTTGCTACCTGGGAGTCTAAAACGCTGATGCAACTGATATTTGGGTGACACTCAAGTCAAAGTGGACCCAATTTAGGCGAAGTCCGGACGGTCTATGACAGCCAAATCCTCTGCTTGCACCTTCACGATGGTGGGACTGTTAGTAATCCTGGGTATAACCTTCATGCACAAGTACATGGTGGGTGACCACCCAGGTGTGAACCAACGTAAGCAGGGGTCGAGGTGTGGCGCCCACACCACATGGAGGAACGCCGCCCCTCTATGTTACCAGGCAGTACTAGGTGGTAAATGACTCTCATCAACCGGTGAAATACCACCACTTTGCTTATTGGAGGCTTGAAGTGGTGGAACCCATGTTTAGTCTCTAGAGCTAAGTTCCGGCCAACCCTTCCCTATCTCTTCCATCATGCAGTATGATTGATGATTTTTGAGGTTATGATGAATGTCGTGGCGAGATCCAATATTCCTTACATTTCGAGGGTACAGCTCTAAAACGGTGTTCGCAGGCTGGCCGCTAGTTAGTACACCGGACTGAACCTATTGGTAACTCTCTAGGAAGCTTCCGGATCAGCTAGTGTATAATCTTGCTACCTCTACTCTGCCAGATAGTGACTGGAGGGAGTCCGAGTAGTGTGTATGTGGGGAGCATTGTCGAGGCCACGTTATGTCAAGGATCTGGGTATATTCTTACCACATGTACACCATATTCAAAAATTTCATTACTTCATACAGCATGTCCCACCCACTTTTTCTTACTATTGAATACACCATGAATTGTCAAAATAATAGAGCAAGCTTATCTGCGAAAAGATCTAAACCTCCCAAGGACTTCCTAATTCATTTCACAAATATACGTGGTCTCAATTCTAATCTCAACGATGTCCATTTCCACTTGCAGTCTTCCAAACCCCATGTACTTTTTCTGACTGAATCTCAGTTATCAGTTGATTCAACTACTGCTCATCTCAGATGTCCAAATTATTTGCTGTATGATTCCTTTCGCCTCAAAGGTGGTACTTGTGCATATGTCCGTTCTGATATTCCCTGTCAGAGACTTGGCAATTTGGAATCTCCTCTCTTTGATCTTCTCTGGCTTAAAATCTCTCTACCTCATTGTGTAAAATTCATCTGTTGTCTCTACCATTCTCCCAACTCCACTAATCACTTGGAGCTCTTTGACTTCCTCTCTTTGCAACTTGACTTTCTCCAGTCCAACTTTCCTAACAGTGAGGTAATTTTCCTTGGTGATTTTAACGTTCACAACTCCAGCTGGCTTCCGTTTTCTAGTCACACCAACCCAGCAGGTCGAGATGCTGAGGCTTTTGCAATTACTAATGACCTAGCACAGATTGTTCATTTACCTACAAGAATACCGGACAATCCTAATCATACAGCCAATACGCTTGATCTTTTTCTCACAAACAACCCTTCTAAGTACAAGGTTAAAGTGAGAGGTCCTTTAGGCACTTCAGATCACAACTTGGTGATTGCCTCTTCTCCAATGGAACCTTTATCTCATGGCTATTCCCAACCTCGTATTGTTTGGCATTACAAGAATGCAAAATGGGATGACCTGCGAGACTTCTTTTCTTCTTTTCCTTGGTCTGATTACTGTTTCAAAACTTCTGATGTCAACGTTTGCTCAGATCGTGTCAGTGAAATTATTCTTGCAGGAATGGAATCCTTTATCCCACACTCCACTTTAAAATCTCGTCCTTTATCTAAACCTTGGTTTTCCAATAAATGTGCTAAGGCTGTCCAAGAGAAGAACGTTGCATATCGTAATTGGCTTGTTTCTAATTCTTCAGTTTCATTTTCTGCCTACACCAAAGCTCTCAACAATTGTAAAGCAGTTACTAATCAGTCCAAACTAGAGTTTGAACAGGCTAAGAGTAGAAAACTTGCTTCTTGCCCTAATGGTAGACGAGCATTCTGGTCTCTTGCCAAAGCTACTGGCCGCAATTTTCGCCCATCTCTGCTCCCACCTCTGTCTGAACCAGATGGTTCTGTTGTCACTTCAGCCAAGGATAAAGCTGACCTGCTAGCATCCCATTTTTCTTTGAGCTCATGTATTAATGATCTTGGTAAAACACCTCCCACCATTCCTAACACGCTCCATTCAATGCCTCCTGTGGTCTTCCGTCAAAAGGATATCAGAAGGATTTTGATGAATCTTGATGCTAAGAAAGCTCCAGGTCCTGATGGTATTTCTCCACTTGTTCTCAAAACCTGTGCTCCTGAACTTACTCCTATTCTTTGCCGCCTTTTTTCACTTTCTTATTCCAAAGGTGTTTTTCCTTCTGCTTGGAAATTTGCTCATATCCAGCCAGTTCCGAAAAAGGGTGACAAATCCCTCCCATCCAATTATCGTCCCATTGCAATTACTTCTACTGTTTCTAAAGTAATGGAGAAATCAATTAACCGCCAACTCTTAAACTACTTAGAAACCTTCCGTCTGATCAACGATCGCCAGTATGGATTCCGTCAGTGTCGATCCACTGGTGATATTCTGGCTTATGTTACCCATTTATGGACTAATTCAATGGAAAGGTTCGGTGAAACACAAGTAGTTGCTCTTGACATCTCAAAGGCTTTTGATCGTGTTTGGCATAAAGGTCTTCTAAACAAGCTTCCATCTTATGGTTTACCAACTGTTTTTAGTAATTGGTTATCCAGTTTTCTCTCTGATCGCTCACTGAGGGTGATGGTAGATGGCTCTCTGTCTTCTAACTTCTCCACTAATGCCGGTGTCCCCCAAGGTTCAGTTCTTTCCCTCTTGTATATCAATGACCTTCTTCCATTGACTGGAAATCCTATCCATAGTTTTGCCGATGATAGCACATTGCATTCAACTTTCCATTTTGAGAAACCTTGTCCAGCTCAATCAGCTTCAAGTTCTCGAAAATCTGCTGCCAATTCCTTAAATGCCGATCTTCAGGTAATTCTCCAGTGGGGCAAAGACAACTTAGTTGATTTCAACCCTTCTAAAACTCAATCTTGTCTTATATCTCGCAAAAAGGATTCTTCTGCTCCTATGCTTATCTTTAGTGACACTCAGATTTCTAGGCAAAATGATATATCTCTTTTGGGGATTACCCTGACTTCTAATCTCTCTTGGCACAAGCACATTACAAATATTGCTTCCTCTGCATCTAAAAAACTTGGTTTTCTCTTTCGCTCTCGGCGTTACTTTTCTCCCAAACAGCTGCTCACTTTGTATAAATCGCAAATCCGCCCTGGCATGGAATATTGTTCCCACATCTGGGGTGGTGCCCCCAAAACCTCTCTCAGGCTTCTTGATTCCATTCAGAAGAGGGCAGTTAGGTTAATTAATGATTCATCTCTAACAGAGTCTTTCCACTCGCTGTCTCATAGACGCACTGTTTCTGCTGCATGCCTCTTCTACAGATACTTCCATGGGCACTGTTCTTCTGAATTGGCTTCTATAATTCCCGCTCTCTGTTTCAAAACAGTCCGAACACGTGCCGCCACCAGCCAACATCCATTTACTGTCCAACTTCAAACCCACAGAACCAACTTTTCATCTTCCTCATTTATTCATTCAACTGCCGTTTTCTGGAACAACCTTCCTTCATACGTATTTCCTGAAAATTACAATCTACAGAAGTTCAAGTCCAATGTCAACAAATATCTTCTTTCGTCTTCTCAATCTCCAACCCAAGCACGGTACTAAGTACTATAGGTTATAATACCTCTCGTGTTTGGGGTTCTCATTAAAAAAAAAAAAAAAAAAAATGTATAGCTTAGCTTAATTTTCAGCACTCACCTCATAGTAATCCGCTTAGCTGGTGGAGGGATTTACCACATACATAGTGGTTATAGGATTCTAATAACTTACAGGGATTATGGGTTTAAAACTAAGTTGTGGGCAACAAAAATTTTAAGAAAGGAAAGTTCACCTTCCATTCTATGGTTGCCTAATTAAATTAAATTAAATGAAGAAAAATAAAAAAAAAATAGAAGCTAATAGTCGCGCACGAGCGACTTTCGAGATTCCTCGTCTTCAGTTAGCTATAGTGGGGGGGGAAGAGAGCGCGCTTGTGTTATATACGGGTTGGGTTCCCGAAATGCATTTCAGTGCACGTGGAAACTTAATGCGTGCTAAATTCCAAATGGGGGAGAAATTGGCGGGAATCTTTTTGTTTAACACGTTGAGTGATGTATGGTGCTTAAACCATTCGATGACGAGGGCTTCGTTTTCAAGGATTTTGTAGCTAGAATTTAATTTAATTACTGTGATGGCTGAATCGATGAGTGGGTTGTGATTTTGAGATTGGACGTGTTGTGTTAGTTCTGTACTTGCTGAATTAGTTTTGAAGCTATTAAAGTGGTAGTATGCACGCGTGTATATTATATTATATTACATTACATTACAGCACATAAGGACTCCTTAAAAAATCAAGAGTCAAGGGACTATTGTAAATCAGTTCTTTTTCCTTTTATAAAAGAATCTGGTAAGTTCTCACACTGATATTAATAGAACACAATGCAAAATATATTTCTTTTACTTCAGTGATACTGGGATTTTTTTTTTTGCAAAATCAATTCATTTTGGTTTGGTTCAAAAACTTCTCTGAATAGTATACTGAGATTTTTCTTTTGCAAAATCAATTCATTTTGGTTTGGTTCAAAAACTTCTCTGAATAGTACTACTGGATAATGAAAGAGCTCTCCAAATACAATTATATTTAAATTAAAGTTAAAGAATATTTTAACTTAATCCCTTCAAGAACTCGACTGACAGCTTGCTATCTATGAATTCTGTTTGGAGCTAGCATACTTTGCAGAGGAAACACACTTTGATCTTATGACGTTATGACAGAAAGTCAACTGACTTCCAGAATTTACCAAATTTATTCACAAGTCATACAGCTTTACCATTTGAAATTTGTGGTTCAGCAATGCTCTGACTCTGTCAATTTATAAGCTATGAGTGAATTAAATATTTGAAGTTGCAACACTTCACTGCTCCTATTATAAATTGATAAAGTCCTATATAGCACTCTATAGGACTTTATCAATTTATAATTGTGACAAGATTGTCATAAGATCTACCTATCTGCCCCTTACTTTCCTAATAGCTGTCTAGATCTATTGGGAAGATGTGATATTATTTAGCGTTGAAGCAAAATGTACCAAGAGTAGGCTATTGGAAGTTGGTTGCAGAAGTAGTTGTTCCAGATTTTATTTTGTTTCTTTTTGTTTAAAAGCCTATCACTGTTCCACCAAGTTTTTGAATGTATCAGCAGTTTCATGATGCTTTAAGTATGGCATTATGAGCAAAATGCAGTAATTTCTCTGTAATATATTTGACTGCATCACTTTATGTGGACTGTTGAATTGTCTACAAATCCAGAATTGCTGGAGTATGGAATTTTGACCATCCTGCTTTCTCAAGTTTTCATTTTTGGATTTTTGTTACAGGAAATTGGAAATTCTGTCTGATAGCTTATGATTAGAAAGTGGTGACTCAAGTGGAGAGGATCCATTCACCACTTGAGCATAAGAAACAGTCTTCAAGAACATATGGCTAGATCAATTGTGGTTTTGGTGAATCATGAAATGTAAAAGTATGTAAATTATCCATCACTGTTGTTCAATTTGTACCTTTTGTATATTTAATTGTTTCCTCATAGCATGTGATGACTATTAAAATCTGGTATATAGTATGGCCAGGGCAATTGTGATATCAGGCTGCTTACAGCATTATTACACTGAAATTGTACTGAATTGTACTATTATACTGAAATTGTTACACCTGTATAACCTTGAGGGTATCTTGTGATTTTAATGTTTATTGAAGACAGATACATATTGGTATATATAGCATACTGAGATCATAAAGGTCATCAGTGTTGGTTCATAAACTGCAATGACATCCAATGTATGAAATTTTTTTTATTTCTTTCTGCACAGACAACAGACAGCAAAGAATGCAGTCCCACGTTTTGCTGTCATCTGCTAATTGCACTCCCTTCCACAGGTGCAGACACAAGTGACATTAAGATATTGAAATCTGGCAGATTATGATATCCATTTCCTGTTGCTCGGTCTACTGATCCCATTTTGATTCTTATGATGCCACCAGAGCTCTGGCAACATAACCATGTACTTTCCTCTAACAATTGTTGCCAATAGCATCCAACCATTCAGGCATCAAGATCTGCACAAATGGTGATTTTCTGTGTTAACCATCTAGTTACATAGATCCAAATAACCCACAATCCAAAAGCTTTCAAAGTCCATTAGCTGCACATAATGTTTCCTTATGCATGTCAAAAGCACTATACATAATTAGATGGTAAATTCTCACCATTCTGTTCGCTTGCCTTTAATGGCAACTTCATGTTACTATGTCAGGGTAGTAACAGATACATTACTAGAAATTCCACTGTACCAACAACTTGACATACTAATTGTTTATGTCCATAAGTATCATAGTCATGCATGCAAATTTTCACATAAATCCCCATTAATAATTAAAAGTAGTGGTATACACTAATGTCCCTCACATTTAGTTGGTAAAATCAAAAGCCAATATTAAATTAGAAATTTCAAAGTTGAGACTTAATATGGTGTTCAAGTACTATATCAAGTCTTATCAAACAAGTTAAAAAGAATCTTACAAATAGGAAGAAGGGAGATAATTTAAATATCTCTTATAACTGTTACACAATTATGTCAATAATAAGAACTGAAATAAAACAAATTAGTTGCAGAATTTTTAAAATATGAAGCAGAAAGATACTGCTCTTCCCAAGTACAACGTTATAGAACTAAAAAGGAAACTCAGATAAGCTATTTTAAAAATATATATTATGACAGCTTCTGAGATGCAGTATGTCTAATACTAGTTTTCTGTTGTTGCAACTGATGAGTGAAAACTTTTGTGTGAATAGAAATGTGAGACAAAGCTCTGGTTGGAAGGTAATGATGGTGCCATGCATGATTTTGTTGGTTTTTAGGAGCATTAGCAACTAAGGCCATATTGCTCCGGGATATGCAGTGGTCATTCCTTGACCTTTCCGCATCCTCCGTATTTGGTGGTGACGGGCTCGAACCCCGGTCTAATCAAGAAGTGTGTGCTGCGCACTGCTGCTCCTTCCCACCTGGCTACAGAGGCGCCTGCCATGCATGAACATTGTCAGTAGTAGCTACTGACAAATGTAGCAAAACAGGATTAAGATTCACTCCACTGGTCTCTTAATTATGGTCAGTTATGGTTATTAATTTGAAAAGCTTCATTTAGCCTTTAATTTTTTGGTTTCTTTCTTCTTGTTAAGATCACATCTGAATTCCATCAGATGATGCCAGTTAGCTTCCAACTTTTGACTTTCAAAAAACTGTGTATCAAGTGTAAGCAAGAAGAAAAGAAAGAATATTTGGTAAAAACAAGGAAGAAAAGGCTTTTTTTCTTTTTTTTTTTTGCAAACAGGAATTCTTCACAAAAAATAGAAGAAAAACAGTAGTTTTTTGGAAAAAGCAGGAGGATTTTTAAGTCCACACTGCACCAGAAATTAAATTTCAGTGAGAACTTACACATTTCAATATTAAAGGGCATACACAGGATTCTTGACCAGTATATTATAATTTCACATATTACCTTACCTAGGATTTCTCTGTTTGTTAATTTTGTTTGGATTTCTGTTAGACATCAACTGATTTTGATTGCTTCAAGAAACACACTGTTTCAGTTTCCTCTTCAGTAATGTTGAGTCAAAGTTTTTGTTCATAACAATGTCCCCTCTGTCTTCACCTGGCTGTCAAGAGCATTTCCAAAGTTTAAACAAGAGAAGATCTGAATTCTTCTGCTTTTTTTTTTATCTCACCTGACTGAATATCCTTTCACGCTCAGTACTACTATGAAGAATTGTTAACATGACAAGAATGATTTACAATATATATATTTTTTTTATATATTTCAAGCTTCCTTATGAACGTTAATTCCTCAACCAAGGATGACTGTACTTCAAATCTTTCTTCTTTCATAATAGCATCTGATAAGTTCTTATGAAAGCTGACAGAACTGATTATTATTATTATTAGTGGCATATGATGCAAGGGTCAAGATTATAAAACACCAGCAAAAAACATCCCACATCGCTTGTTCTTCCTCTACTAATTTGTCTATTTCTTCCTTAAATTTATTCAAACTGCCCCATTTGCAGGCTAAAGCAAACCTCCTCACATCTATCCTGCAACAATCCTTACTCAGTTTGATTTATGCCCCCTCATGTGTGTAGTCTAAACAAGAGCAAGAATGCTATCAGCACTGATCTCGCTCAATTCATTCAAATCCTTATAAACCTTGATCAAATCACCTTGCAGGTACCTAATCTCAAGATGAAGCAAATAGCAGAAATGAAGCCTGTCCTGGTTAAGATCATCCTTTTCACTACTTTCACTAATCTCATTGTCCTTCTCTGCACCCATTCCAGATCTACATCTTTTCTGAAATGATCTACATCAGGAAAGATCTACATCTTTCCTGAAATGAGGCTTCCAGACCTGTATACAGTACTCAAGATAGGGTCCAGCCATTGCCTTATACAACGAGATAATCACTTCCTTGTCCCTGTATATTATAGACAAAACTGAATGAGCTGTCTGAACTGCTCAGAGAATTTCATAGACTGCATAATTACTCCCAGGTCCTTTTCATTTTCCACTACCCTGAGTGTAGTACCACACAGTTGATATTTTATTCTAGCATTACTGCTCTCCATATGCAGTACCTTGCATTTGTCGATGTTAAACTTCAACTGCCTTTTCTCAGCCTATCTGCCTAAATTTTCTAGATATTGTTGCAGCAGCATACCTTCATTATTATTATTAACCACCCTGCCAATCTCTGCATCATCTACAAATTTAGACATTAAGCCTAATATATACCTTCATCAATATCATTAATAAATACAGAAAACATCAATGGGGAGCAGCACTGAACCCTGTTGAATTCCACTAATATCAGAAGTCCACGAACAGCAGTATTCATTGGTAACCACTCACTGCCTTCCACCATTTAATATCCCTTTATCCGTAGCCAATAAAAAGTAAAAAAAAAAAAATAACTTGCCCTTAATGCCACATTGCTCCAATTTGTACAACAATCTTTTATGTGCAATAGTGTCAAAAGCTTTCCTGAAATCCAAGTATTTCCTAAAATCTTATTCATATCAAACTCATCAACCTTCATTTGGAGTGTCAAACAATGATCTCTTGCCACAATTTACCCCAGAGAAACATACCGACTGTGTGGTACTATACTTAGGGTGGTAGAGAAAGAAAAAGATCTGGGTATAATTGTGCAGTCAGATTGTTTTCTGAGAAATGCAGACAGGCTGCCAGAGCAGGTCATGGGGTCTTGTCAATGATATACAGGAATTTTGCTAGTAGGATTAAGGAGGTAATTATCCCTTTGTACAAGGCAATGGTCAGGCCACACCTTGAGTACTGCATACAGGTCTGGAGTCCTCATTTTAGGAGGGATGTAGAGTTGCATGAACAACTACACAGAAGAGTAACAAGATTGGCGAGAGGAATGAAGGGGGTCTTTGTACCAAGAAAGGCTTAACTTTTCCAAATTACAGCATCTGGAAACTAGGCACCTGCGAGATCATCTGACTGAGTTGTATAAGGCCTTGTATGGTTTGAGCAGGCTCAATGCTGATGGGATTCTTCTTCTAGCTCAGATTACAAACCTGAGGGGGCATAAACTCAAATTGAGGAATGGTTGATTGATTGATTAATTTGGTTTTTAATGGCACATTGGCAGCTCAAATTGAGGAAAAACATTTGTAGAATAGATGTGCAGAAATCTGCCTTTAGCCAGTAGGTATTTGATTACTGGAACAAACTTCCATCTGTCATTGTGGAAGTTGATAGCTTAAATAAATCCAAGGAAGAAGTGGACAAACTTTTAGAGTGAATGGATGGGTGAAATGGGAAGTTTGGTTTTTTGTTTTTTTTTTGCCGATGCTGTATAAGCTTGCTTTCTTGCATCATATGCCTCGACGAATGCTAATTTCCTGAACTTTTGCAATTCTGTCCACAGGCTGATGAACACCCACTTCTTGGATCATCAAATTCAATAACATCCTCACATCCATCTTTTAATCACTTGTGCCATTCAAACACACTGGTACCATCCAAAAAATCACCATAAACAGTTTTTAACATTTCATACATTTATGTTGCAGATTTTTCCCAGTTTAAAGCAAAATTTGATATTTGTTCGTCGCTCCACTGCAAAATTGTGACACGAAACTTTAATGCTACTAATGGAACTGGTTGTTACTTGCAACCTGTCTGCCTACTGGACAATCTTGGTACCACTATCTGCTGGATGAAGTTTGAACTACAACATACCATATCCATTTACAGTAGAGTATCAGTTATCCGGAATAATTGATGTCAGACCTCTTCTGTATAGCCAAATTTTCCAGATAATCAAACCAGAATATTTTCTGGTAAATTTAATTAAATAAAAATATATATATAAACCAATTTCGAAAAACAGAAACATCCACACAGGCATTTTTATGATTTTTATACAAAACAGAAAAATTAGAAAGATTTTATTTTTAAATGCTCTCGTTTTTTCCAACTTACTGATAACGAGCACGGACAATCTGTGCATCCGAGTGGCATTTGTACACATAGCAATTGTAACTCGATCTTTTTTAATTTTAAAAATTGGTGCAGGCATATCTCTTTTAGTGGTTAGGGTTTTTCTCAAGTAATGCTTTCAATAATAAGCCTGTCTGATTAGAATTATAATCCTTTACTTTCTCAAAATTTGCTATAACTGAAGCAAACTTACTTTTCAAAGGACACTGCTTCCGATTCATCTGCAGAAATTTTCTTGCCTTGAATATCTAGTTCACATATACCGTTTCTCATTTTAAAGTTTTTCAGCCAACCTGTGCTTGCCTTAAAATCTTCATTACCTATTAATTTTTTATTAAAATCCAATGCTTTTTCACAACATTGAGCCAGACACTGGTTCACCTAAACTTCGCTGTGAAGAAAACAAAAAAAAAAGTGAGTGCACTCTCTAAAGTGGCATTTTCAGTTTTCGACATCATCTTTTTCCTGCTAGATCCTCCTGCATTATCCATAATCGACACAAATGCTATTATAGCATTGGAATTTTTCTTGATGTCGTAAATTGTTAAAGTCCCCACATTAAACTCTTTGAAGATATTTCCTAAATTTTAAACTTTTCTAATTCTATTAATAATTTTTGTTTCTTACTGCAATGTTAAAACTATGCATTTTCTTTTTGTTCACATTTTACCTTAATCAACTGAAAAAAATAATAAATCGCACTGTTTTATGCTGATATTATTCTTACCGAATCTGGAGCTAAACTAATCTGAAATTCACTCATGGTTTCCGAGAAAACCCAGTAGTTTCTGTGATATTTTTCTAAAGCACATTTCTGAAGGTCACATAGAATTCTATAGGTCACAACCATAAAACAATAAAAATAACTTGCAGTTTTCGGTTTATTGGGCTTTTTGTTTGTACAATCTGTTATAAATGGGCAGTAAACTCAATCTTTCGCTTATTATAATAAAAATTCAATTTGCAAACGTGATCACTATAACTGTAGCTTACTGTACTACTGTTAATAAAAAAAAGAAAAAAGATCAGCCTCTCAAATTATTCCGGATAACTGAAATTCTACTGTATTTGCAAATTCATCAAAGGTGGCCACAACAGCACCAGTCCAGGAACTTTATTTATCTTGTATATGTATTTCCAGCTGAAATTCTAAACATAGCTACAAGCTTTTTGGATAGTTACAAAATTATCTAATGAACAGTAGTGGCTGCTATGTTTATATTTTCTTTGATTACCACAGTCACTGGTAAACCAGGACCTACAGATTTTCTCCCTGATGTTCCACCCTTAAAACTCTTTGAACCAGTGGAAAGCTATAGCTGTGGGTAGAGCACCTTATCTATGAACTCCTAGAAACATACTGTATGTTTAGTTACTCTTCTGCAACATACAGTAGAATTTTAGAGCAGCATATTATTCCTCTTCAATATCCATCACAGAAAGGCAAAAAGTAACACTACTGATTAAACAACTACACAGTTGGGCACTAATCTTGGCATGTGTGACACTGCATACCTCTTACTGCCTCCCACTGTGAGCCCTGCAATGATGGCCACTATTTCCTAATGATGATGATGATTTCAGTCTCTCTTTTTTTTTTTTTTTTTTTTGTTAGTTGTTGGCACACTGGCTTCTGTGGCCATAATGCACCTCCCAAGTTTTTTGCACTACTCTGATCCAAGCCCGAGGCGGGATTCAAACCGTGACCTTTGAGTTGCTAGGCAGGCACTTTACCCACCAGCTAGCCCAGTTGGCATTTCAGTCTCATTCTTTCTTGAATTGTCCTTGTAAAAGAAGATATTGCAGTGATTTTGTTTTATGTGAGTGAAGGCCAAAGATCAGTAAATAACTTGAAAGTGAAGCCAGAATAAGTTTTAGAAACACTGCTCTGATAGCAAAATATAACAATTTTGATAATGCAAAAAATTTCATGGGTGTGACAACAATTGAATAGCCATCAAATGTAGCATTTCATTTCCAAAAAGTATTTAATAAAAATGCAACTAACCAAAAAGGACTCTAGAGAAATACCATCATCCAAAGGCATATTAGGCATTACATAAGCTTGCAGATCAAGCTCATTTCTGTGTGTCTCACATACTATCACTTTAAAGAAGTGAGTTGGAACAGCAATATGATTTCTTCCTATTACTTCATACTTTACGTAAGTTTTTCCATCTGGATCTCTTCTAAGAGATGAAGCAAAAAAAAAAAAAAAAAAAACCATAGGTGTATTAAACATTTTTAACAAAATAACGATAATTTAAAAAAACTTAACAGCCTTCACAATATTGTAAAAATGGGTTAACTAATATAAAATGGACTAATTCTTTAATCCTAGAATGGTATGTACAATCTGTTATATTAATATAAATAAACAATCTGTGCATATTAATATAAATTAATATGTATAGCTATTAATTCATATTAATGATGTATTAACATATAAAGTTATGTATCCATTTTATATTAATCGAAATGTGTAATAATATTAATCATTAAAAACATATCTCAAAAAAAAAAACAATCTATTTACAAAATATGTAATGTACATGTTACTAATGAACCAATTATTATCATTGGCATTAAATATATTTGTAAAAAAAATATGACATATAGATAAGTTTTATCAATATGTTGCCAATGTTGGAATTGCCATACACTGCATGGCAATTCCAACATTGGCGGAATTGCTATATAAATTCATTCACATGGTGTCTGTTCCAGACAAAGTCTGAAGAGGAACTTCCACCCCCATTAAGAAAGCAAGCTTATAAAGTCTCAGCTAAAAAAAAAAATCAACATCACCTGCACATCCCCTTCAATAATTTGTCTGGTTCTGTGAATTTATTCAAACTACCAACTTCCACAACAACAGATGGAGGTTTGTTCCAACAATAAACTACCTGCTGGCTGACCTTGTGTGTAGTTTGAGCAAGAGAAAGACTGCCAGCAGCATTGAGCTTGCTCAATCCATTCAAAGCCTTAAACACTTCAATCAGATCACCTCGATGGTGTCTCATCTCTAGACACTGCAGAACCAAAGCTCTTTACTTGGTAAGACCACCCTTTTGTTGCCTTCACCAATCTTCTTGCTCTTCTCTGCACCCATTCCTGCAGATCAATATCCTTCCTAAAATGACACTGCCTCCAGACCCATAACAGTAATACCCCGAAGTTACGGGATAGGTGGGTCCGACAAAAATCGCTTAAGTCGAAGTCGCATAAGTCGGGGTACAACTTTGCATATAAATACATATATATTTTGTTTAATTGGGGCCAAGGACTAACAAAAACACTAGTTTAGAAGAAAAATATTTAATAAAATTGCAGTTCTTTATACATATTAATACAAAATATGTATTAAAAACATAAATGAGTTACGTAAAAAAGTTATTTCGATGTCGATGGCTTCATATAATCTAACAAATTCGTCTGACGACACAGCGCCGCCTTCTTTTTTCACGCAGAATTTCTTCATAGCAAGCTAATAATTTTTTTATTCCTTGCTTTGTAGCTATAACGCGTTCTTTGTTGGAGTCTGTTTTCTAAAATTTTTAAGCCCTTTTCAATTGAGCTGAGACCTTCTGTCAAGCTTGCAACTGTCATGTGCTTTTCTGGTGGAACTGGGTCTGAAGTGTCGTTTTGCTCACGCATCTCTATGAGCTCATTCATTGTCAGCTCCTGACTATATGAATCCAACAGCTCGTTGACATCATCACCATTGACTTCCAAATCTAATTGCCTGGCAAGATTAACAACTTCTTCTATCACATGAGCGACATGATCAGTTTCTGGCGTTGTTTTCGTCTCGGTTTTGAAAAAAAAAATGGACAAAGTTACTTCCAGACACCATTCAATGTTTCTTTGTGAATTTCATCCCAAGATTCTTCAATGATTCTTACGGCATCTAAAACATTGAATTGTTTCCAAAAGTCTTTAACAGATACCTCACTATTTTGTCTCCTAGCTTCATTCAGACGTGCAAACGAACGCCTCGTGTAGTAAGCCTTGAATGTTTTGATGACTTCCTGGTCCATTGGTTGAAGCAAGCTCGTTGTGTTTGGAAGCAAAAACACAACTTTCACACGTGGGTCGAAATTAATTAGGGTGGTAGGAAGGTGACCGGATGCATTGTCAATACGAAGCATCACTCTAAATGGAATCTGTTTAGACTTGCAATAACGTTCAACTTTGGGTATGAAGTGGTGACAAAACCAGTCCTCAAAAACGGAAGCTGTCACCCAAGCTTTATGATTTGACTTCCAAATCACTGGTAAGCTAATTTTAGATATACACCAATCGAAAAAATCAAGAACCGCGTAACTCCGAGTTCGCGTAATTTGGGGTAGCGTAAGTCGGGGTATTACTGTACTCAATATGTGGCCTTACCATTGCCTTATAAAATAACTCTCTATCCCTATTGACAAAATTCCTGTATATCATTGACAAAACCCCATGAGCTCACCTGGCAGCACTGCTCAGAGAACTTCATATGTGACTACACAATTACCAGCACATGTTTTTTCAGTTTTCACTACCATGAGTATAGCACCATACAATTGGTATGCTCATCTGAGATTACTGCTTCCCATATGCAGTACTTTTGCATTTGTCAATATTAAACTTCAACAGCCATTTCTCAGTCCATCTACCTAATTTTTCTAGCATACCCTGATTACCTTATTAAACAACCACCCAGCATTTGTGTCATCTGCAACCATACACATTAAGGCCTGATATGCCTTCATCAATATCATTAAAACAGCAATGGACCCAGCACTGAACCTTGGGGCACTACACTATTAATATTTGTCCATGAAGAGCAGTGCCAACTGATAACTTACACTTAGATTTCAGAAAAGCTTTTCTGAAATCTAAGTGTAAGATGTCAAAAGTACTTCTTGCATCCCAGTTCCTTTGTCACTGTCATAATATCTAATCAGACTGGTTAGACAAGACCACCCTTTAACATATAGATGTTGTAACTGCAGTATAAATGCACTCCTCTAGATGGTCCTCTATTACTTCTTTAACCAGTGACTCCATTATTTTCTCTGGAATAGAAGTCAAGCTAATAGGTCTGTATCTCATGTCACCCTTGATTACCCTTTGTGAACCGGGGATATATTTGTACATCTCCAGTCTATAGGGACATCCCCTGAATCCAAGGATGTTATCATAATTATGACTAAAGGTTTGCTGACCTCTTTTGCTGTCTCCCTTAATATAAGCAGATAGATCCCATCCATCCCAGGTGCCTTTTTTATGTTTAGCTTCAACAATTTTTCTTCCACTTTCTTCTCACTTATTACAAAATCATTCAGCTTAATCTGTTAGAATTTTATACATTTCTGGCATCACCTTTCCTAAAAAAATTATTCATGTGTGAATATGCCCCACTGCCTGCAGTGGGCACTGGAGCACTATTCCTGGAATTGGACAACTGGAAAATATTTGGCTGGTCTGATAACTCAAGTTTCCAGGTTCATCATGCCAATGCATATTTGATGGCAAGCAAGTGAACAGCTGCAACCAGACTGCACAGTTGGGGGAGAAAAAAGCTGATGGTGGTGGTATCATGGTTTGGAGGATGTTTTCACGGATCACTGGGTTCTCTCATTCCTATCAAATACACCCTCACAACCAAATTTTACCTCAGCAGTGTTTCATACCAAGTGTGGCCCTATATGGTGACTGTGTATCCAAATGACTTTGAATTCTTTCAACAAGACAATGCCCTGTGTCACAAGGTTCACACTGTGCAGTAATGGTTTGAGGATCATGTACAAGCATTTCGTGTGCTTCCTGGCTGCCAAATTCCCCCAACATCAATCCTATTGACCATTTGTGGGATGCAATGGAATGTAGCATTTTCCAGTGCCTTGCTCCATTACCAAAATCTGGGACATCCTTTTGTCTAGCCGGTTCAGGCTACCTGAAGGCACCTTCCGTGGTCTCATAGAGTCTATGATAAAGGTAGCTAGTGGTTATCATGCCGACAGGTGGCCCAAAATGCTATTAGATAAGTGGTAATAATGATTTGGCTCACAAATGTATCTAGATGATCAATGTCATTCACCTTCTTCCTTATACTTATTATTCACCTTCTTCTTTATACTTATATCTAAAAATATTTAGATGTTAAAAATTTAAATATGTATTTCACAGATTTTCTGTAATTAACAAAGTGATAATTCATTACTTATACCTCACTTAATAACAGAATTGGAGCCTTCAAAAATTAGCAGCTAACTGACTCGTCAATAAACAAATGACGATGTTCCACACACTGGAACATCGCCACAAACTGACGATGTTATGGAAATAAATGCATTCCTTGAAAGAAAAAAAAATTTAATTTAACAACAATTATATTTAAACTCATCAGATTATAATACAGTAATGGGTGAAATAAGCAGACAGCTTTTTTGCAAAAATTAGCAATAAATAACAGTTTAGCTACCCAATAGCATAATAATAAAGATGACTGAAACTTTGTGAATAGTTAGTTTATTTAATGTAGAACCCTCCCCATTAGGCCTATAAAAAGGGATGAACAGAGTAAAAAAAGGAACAAACATTTTTTGTTGCTTTTATTAATCCTCGATTTATTTATTAATCACAGGCAATAGAGATTCATCTGCTGTAGGTGTACAGGTGGTTGAAGTCACTTAGACTTACCACTCTTCTTCTCTTTGTACAATAGCTGGTATAATTCTTAAGTGTGTGTTTTATGCTCCTACTAATTCTGCTGTTCCTTAGCATGTTTTCATCTTTCTGAACAAAGATTGCAGTTTTTTCTAAATGAGTAAAAGCTTCTGACATGTCCTTTGTTGGTATTAGTTTTTGCGGAAGCAGAATTAGCATTCCTTCCAACCTTGTCTTGCAATCTTTGGTTTTCAAGTTCAAGAAGTTCTTCAGTAGTGAAATCTACAACATGTGATTTGAGTAAATCCAGGAGGCATGCCATCCATGCGTGCAATCTGTGCAACGCACACAGGTGCCAGGAAGTACTTAAAAAATAATTCAATGGTGCCTTATTTCATGACATTATCAATCTAAAAATTAAAACTATTGATAATTAATAACTTTAATAAAATTAATAGTGATGCAAATTAACTTATTTTGCAATCTCTAGGTTTTTTGTATACTGTGAGCTGGCTCTTCCACCCCAAGGTAATTTTGTATACAAGCAGCCATAGTTTTCTCCAAGCACCATTTATATTCAATGTCTTAATGTTCTTCCAACAATGAGAATTTTGGACTTGTTTTAAAGGAACTATTAAAGCAAAATCAATAAATGCATCAAGTACAGACAGAATAACTAAAAAAGTCGTATCTGGTATCTTCTACTTAATTAATGGTGCTTCAGTTTGGCAGAAAATATTTCAATGATTTATTTTCGCTCAGGTTGGGGGTGCTTCTATTTGGTATCACAATTTTTAATATTTTTGGAAATGATTTAAGGTGTCATTATAATGAGGCAAGAAATGTCACAAACCAAACAGTCAATTTTCTAGTGTCCTTATATTGAAATGTTAAAGAAAATGTTATTAAGTGAGATGAAGTAAATATCTATATATTTAGTAAATTAATATCAAAATTAAACTCTTCAAGTAGTTTGGTTTGGTTTTGGTTTTTATGGCACATGGGCGACTAAGACCGTGATGCACCAAGTCCATCTTCAAGTACTAATTGTTCTAGTAGCTGTATAGTGCTTGAACCAAGAATTTCTTTTTTCATCATACAGCCCATTCATTCTTCCAATGAAAATCTATTCTTCCAGCAAATAGATTTTCATTAAACATATAATTTAATGAAAATCTATTTGCTGGAAGTAAAGACATTACATACTGATATTATGGATATATTATGACACTGATGGATGTTTAGATGGACAGACATACTGAAATTAACAGGTGGAGATGCACCTAAAAGTGCAGTTTAGAAAACAGAACCCTAATGTCGCAATCACAGTTGAAATAAACTAGAATGGCAGAAAGACAGTTTTCTGTTTCTAAACAGTCAAAAGGACAGTTTCATTAACCCTCTGGTGGGCACACCAAAAAACTTACATGAATAGTCAGTCAGTCAAGTAGCAAACTTTATGTTTGTTCTGTTTAAGTAATGATGAAAAGATAAATACTGAAAGCCTAAGGAGGAAAAATGTTTTTCAAGAAGGTAACTGTTCATTTCATACATACAAAATGCATAAAAATAAGCACATAGTTAACCAGTTTTTCTTCACCATAATTCTCCAATTCTAACACAATTATGGGCAGATTTTGACTTTTAATACGATTTTCTCCAATTAAGTTCTTCAATATGATTTTTGACCTTAAAGATCAAAAATCATATCGAAGAAATGAATTGAAAAAATGTGCACTGAATATCACTTTAACAGACTGAAGAAATATTAATTGAAAAAATATTAAAGAAATACTAAAATGTGTATTGATATCACTTTGACTTTTTTTTTTTTTTTTGCTGCAGTTTGTCTACTGGCAGTTACACAAGGGGTAAATTTAAAAAGTCATACATATATATATTCATCTTCCAAAAAATTGGAACTTTTTTATGAAACCCTAAACGCCAGAGGTATTAGAACCTATAGTACTTAGTACTGTGCTTGGGTTGGAGGTTGAGAAGATGAGAGACAGCGAGTGGAGACACTCTGTTAGAGGAATCATTGATTAACCTAACTGCCCTCTTCTGAATGGAATCTAGAAGCCTGAGAGAGATTTTGGGGGAACCGCCCCAGATGTGGAAACAATATTTGATGGTAGAGTGGATTTGCGATTTGAACAGGGTGAACAGCTGTTTGGAACAAAAGTAACTCCATGAGCAAAAGAGAAAACCAAGTTTTTTAGATGCAGAGGAAGCAATATTTGTAATGTGCTTGTGCCAAGAGAGATTAGAAGTCAGGGTAATCTCCAAAAGAGATATATCATCATGCCTAGAAACTGGAGTGTCACCAAGGATAAGCATAGGAGCAGAAGAATCCTTTTTGTGAGATATAAGACAAGACTGAGTTTTAGAAGGATTAAAATCAACTAAGTTGTCTTCGCCCCACTGCAGAATTACCTGGAGATCAGTATTTAAGGAATTGGTAGTGGATATTCAAGAAGTTGAAGCTGATTGAGCAGGGCAAGGTTTCTCAAAATAGAAAGTGGAATGCAATGTGCTATCATCGGCAAAACTATGGATAGGATGTCCGGTCAATGGAAGAAGGTCATTAATATATAAGTGGAAAAGAGTGGGGGAAAGAACTGAACCTTGGGGACACCAGCATTAGTGGAGAGGTTAGAAGACAGAGAGCCATATACCATCACCCTCAGTGAGCGATCAGAGAGAAAACTGGATAACCAATTACAAAAAAACAGTTGGCAAACCATAAGATGGAAGCCTGTTTAAAAGACCTTTATGCCAAACATGATCGAAAGCCTTTGAGTTGTCAAGAGCAACTGCCTGTGTTTCACCGAACATTTCCATTGAATTTGTCCATAAATGGGTAACATAAGCCAGAATATCACCAGTGAATCAACACTGATGGAATCCATACTGGCGATCATTGATCAGATGGAAGGTTTCTAGATAGTGTAAGATTTGGAGGTTAATTTATTTCTCCATTACTTTAGAAAGAGTAGAAGTAATTGCAATGGGACGATAATTGGATGGGAGGGATTTGTCACCCTTTTTAGGAACTGGCTGGATATGAGCAAATTTCCAAGCAGAAGGAAAAACACCTTTGGAATAAGAAAGTGAAAAAAGGCGGCAAAGAACAGGAGTAAGTTCAGGAGCACAGGAGAAATACCATCACTACCTGAAACTTTCTTAGCATCAAGATTCGTCAAAATCCTTCTGACATCCTTTTGACAGAAGACCACAAGAGGCATTGAATGGATCCTTTTTTGGGAATGGTGGGAGGTGTTTTACCAAGATCATTAATACATGAGTTGGAAGAAAAATGGGATGCTAGCAGGTCAGCTTTATCCTTGGCCAAAGTGACAATAGAACCATCTGGTTTTGACAGAGGTGGGAGCAGAGATGGGCAAAAGTTGCGGCCAATAGCTTTAACAAGAGACCAGAATGCTCGGCTACCATAAGGGCAAGAAGCAAGTTTTGTACTCTTAGCCTGTTCAAAATCTTGTTTGGACTGATTAATAACTGCTTTACAATTGTTGTGAGCTTTGGTGTAGGCAGAAAATGAAACTGAAGAATTGGAAACAAGCCAATTACAATATGCAACATTCTTCTCCTGAACGGCTTTAGCACATTTATTGGAAAACCAAAGTTTAGATAAAGGACGAGATTTTAAAGTGGCGTGTGGGATAAAGGATTCCATTCCTGCAAGAATAAGTTCACTGACACGATCTGAGCAAAAGTTAACATCAGAAGTTTTGAAACAGTAATCCGACCAATGAAAAGAAATCTCGGAGGTCATCCCATTTTGCATTCTTGTAATGCCAAGCAACACGAGGTTGGGAATTGCCATGAGATAAAGGCTCCACTGGAGAAGAGACAATCACCAAGTTGTGATCTGAAGTGCCTAAAGGCCCTCTCACTTCGACCGTGTACTTAGAAGGGTTGTTTGTGAGAAAAAGATCAAGCGTATTGGCTGTATGATTAGGATTGTCCGGTATTCTTGTAGGTAAATGAAAAATCTGTGCAAGATCATTAGTAGTTGCAAAAGCCTCAGCATCTCGACCAGCTGGGTCGGTGTGACTAGAAAACAGAAGCCAGCTGGAGTTGTGAACATTAAAATCACCAAGGAAAACTATCTCACTGTTAGGAAAGTTGTACTGGAGAAAGTCAAGTTGTAAAGAGAGGAAGTCAAAGAGATCCAAGTGATTAGTGGAGTTGGGAGAACGGTAGAGACAACAGATGAATTTGACACAATGAGGTAGAGAGATTTTAAACCAGAGAAGATCAAAGAGAGGAGATTCCATATTACCAAGTCTCAGACAGGGAATATCGGAATGGACATATGCACAAACACCACTTCTGAGGCGAAAGGAATCATACAGCGAATAATTTGGGCAACTGAGATGAGCAGTAGTTGAATCAACAGATAACTGAGATTCTGTCAGAAAACGTGCATAGGGTTTGGCAGACTGCAAGTGGAAATGGACATCGTCAAGATTAGAATTGAGACCATGTATATTTGTGAAATGAACTAGGAAGTGTTTGGGAGGTTTAGATCTTTTCGCAGATAAGCTTACACTATTAGTTTGACAATTCATGGTGTATTCAATAGTAAGAAAAAGTGGGGGGGGGAAGACATGCTGTATGAAGTAATGAATTTTTTGGATATGTCGTACATTAGCATTAGCATTAGCAGAGGCATTTGATGCAAGAAAGCAAGCATATGCAGCATCAGCCAAAAAAAAAAAAAAAAAAAAATTAGCATTAGCATTAGTAGAGGCATTTGATGCAAGAAAGCAAGCTTATGCAGCATCAGCCAAAAAAAAAAAAAAAAAAACCACTTCCACTTCACCCCTCTGTTCGTTCAAAATACCTGTCCAGCTGAGCCTTAAACTTATTTAGGCTATCAACTTCCACAACAAGGGATGGAAGTCTGTTCCACCAACCAACCAACCACCCGCTGGCTAAAGGCAAATTTCCGCACCTCTATCCTACATCTGTCTTTCCTCAATTTGAATTTATGCCCTCTCAGGTGATTATTCTGAGCTAGAGGAAGAATCCCATCAGCATTGAGCATGCTCAAACCATTCAAGGCTTTATACACCTCTATCAGATCACTTTGCTGGTGCCTAGTCTCCAGACACTGTAATTTGCATAACTTAAGCCTTTCTTCGTAAGAGCACCCCTTTGTTCCATTCACTAATCTTGTTGCCCTTCTCTGTACTCGTTCC
The DNA here is from genome assembly GCF_048544385.1 of Mastigoproctus giganteus. Lineage (NCBI taxonomy): Eukaryota > Metazoa > Arthropoda > Arachnida > Uropygi > Thelyphonidae > Mastigoproctus > Mastigoproctus giganteus. Next base: position 92,780,969 of record NC_143576.1, on the reverse strand, counting down.
AGCAGCTCTACATCCTTCTTGAAATGAGGCCTCCAGACCTGTATACAATAATCTAGGTGTGGCCTGACCATTGCCTTATACAAGGGAATAATCACCTCCTTATCCCTGCTGGAAAAATTCCTGTATATCATTGACAATATTCCATGAGCTACTCTTGCAGCCCGTCTGCACGAGTATGGCAAGAATATACCCAGATCCTTGACATAACGTGGCCTTGACAATGCCCTCCGTGTACACACTACTTGGACTCCCTCCAGTCACTATCTGGAAGAGTAGAGGTAGCAAGATTATACACTAGCTGATCAGGAAGTCTCCTAAAACATTACCAATAGGTTCGGTCCGATGTACTAACTAGCGGCCAGCCTCCGAACACCATTTTAGAGCCGTACCCTCGAAATGTAAGGAAGATTGGATCTTGCTATGATGTCCATCATAACCTCAAAAGTCATCAATCGTACTGCAAGATGGAAGAGCTAGGGAAGGGTTGACCGGAACTTAGCTCTGGAGACTAAACATGGGTTCCACCACTTGAAACCGCCAATAAGCAAAGTGGTGGTATTGTACCAGTTGATGAGAGTTATCTACCACCTAGTATTGCCTAGTAACACAGAGGGGTGGCATTCCTCCATGTGGTGTGGGCGCCACACCTTGACCCCTGCTTACATTGGTTCACACCTGGGTGGTCACCCACAGTGTGCTTGGAGGTTATACCTGGGACAGTCCCATCATCATGAAGGTGCAAGCAGAGGGTTTGGCTGTTACAGACCGTCCGGACTTCGCTGAAATTGGATCCACTTGACTTATCTGAGAGACTGTCTGTGACAACCTCAAGTTATACACAAAATCAAAATCATCCAGAAATATTTAGAAAAATTAGAAACTGAAGGTTACCTATATTTTCTTTTTCAAAATTCTGATCTGAACAAATATATGAAAAAATTAGAGATAAAAAATGTTTCAACAAATATAAAAAATAACTATGATTTCAATTACTTTTAGATGATATTAATAAATAAATGCTTTACTGGTAAATTTTATTTTATTTGATCTAAATAAATTTCCTACATTTTTTTCTTTCTAGAAAAGGACACAAGAGATAATAAAAAGGTTACCATAAACATGTTATTCTTCTTATTATTTATTTTTTTTTTAATACAAATTCAAATGAATTTTACCTTGGTAAATACAATGGTCCAGTACATACATAAACATTTTTATAGCGCTTTGTCAGATTCCGAACATAATTCTCCAAATGGTTCCATTTATGAAGGTTGAACCCTTCTCCTACCTAATTTAGATATAACAGTATTTAATTTTTTAAAAATTAAATCTTAATTTGTTCTTACATAGTAAATCAACTTCTTTTACCCTTTCACGAGTGCACATGTATATTTTTGATGTATGGGCTCTGTGGAGTACAATATATGTGCAGATTCAAAGTCATTTCATATGTGTCTATCCAGATATGAATTGTCTAGAAATATTCAAATAGGTGTTGCAATATCTTATCTGTGTTTCCAAGTAATTGTAGATGTAGTTTATAACAAATGACAGTAAGAGCTTAGGAAATCAGAAAAAAAAATCTTATCTGTTAGGGGCAGGTGTCTGATTTGGGCATAAAAAAGCTGAAATTGAATAAGTTCTCTGGAATTTTGATGTACAATTTAATTTAAAAAAAATTATTGCAAGAAATATAGAAAAAAATCATGAAAAAATAAGTTCATTGTTACCTTTTGTTTTCTCATGTAATATTCTCTATGTCTATATATGTATCATGTAATATATAAATAGAGTATGTATCATGTAATGTTTAGTAGAAGATATTACATCAGAAAACAAAAAGTACAGTCAGTTCTGCTATAACACGGTACATGTGTTCCTAAAAATCTCCGTGTTATGGTATTTCACACATTAAAAACAACAGGGCTTATGGGAAAAATAGGGATAGGGGCAGAGCACTCAAAAAAAATTGCCAGTCTGTTAA